>NC_092804.1:13561109-13861109 GCF_040954645.1 Diabrotica undecimpunctata | reverse complement strand
ATGTAATAATAATAAAAAATATTATTAATACTGCTAATAAATAATAAATGTTAATGCACATATGCGGAATTACTTGTGTCATTACAGTTATTCGTTCACTCCTTTTGCCTACAAATTTTAATGTAGCCCAGTATGCGTAAAAAATAATACAACACAGTTTTTCCTATTTTTTTGCACCTTTTTGTGAAATTTTTTGCCAACTTTGTTTCGGCGATCTTCGAGATTATATTTTTAGCGGGATAGAAAAACTTGTAGTGTTTTCAAGTAAACAACTTTATGTGTTGTTTGTTGGTCGTCACGCTAGATGGTAGTTTATTTTCGTTTGTACGGTGATAAAAGTAACGTCTCGTGATCGGGCTGCATTTCTTTTCACTTAACTAAATTGCGACTTTGTAGGGAAAACTTTTAATTATATATTTAATGGATATTTAAGTTCCAATTAGCTATTGCAATTACTTGCAATAAACATAATTTTAAGAGTCTAAGTGAACTAATTTGTACTGGTCCCTTCTTAATAAATATAAATTGGCAGACAAACAGATTAAGAGAAAAATAAAGGACGCAAAGGACGTGTGTATGGCCAGTTTGTGTGCCAGACTAGCATCTGGCAAAGAAGTTGAAGAACTAAAAACTATGACTCTGAATATTCATAAAAAATCAAAGAAAGAATATGAATTGGTAGGACGAAAAAAGTCTGCTGAAATATGTAGTCTAAATATTAATAATTAATATTAAATAAAAAACAAATATAGGTCAGTTTGAAATTGGAGAAATAAAAGAGCAAGGAGACCGATTAGCTGTATTTGTAGCACAAGAAAAGTTTGTGATAGCTAATACATATTTCAAACTTCCATACAAAAAATACATTATACAGTGTGTAAAAGCCAAATGGAATAAATTCATTATTTAGGTCACTGTACATATTTATAAAAAATCCCGAAACACGTCAAATTTAAATTATAACTTGACATTCTTTAACGTAAAAATGCAACCCCTATCTTCAACCCCCTTAGAATGACAGATACAACCCCCAATTTGTAAAATAGGAAGTATAGGCTTGTGATATATCGTTTGAAAGGTCTTTTCATTCTCCATTCAAAAATGTTGTCGCTTTCAAGTTTATTAAGATTAATTAAGATAAAATAAATTAAAATCATGTGGTTACCGAAATTCGCTAAAATATACTCAAAACTTATTTCCCATTTAGGTCTTGATAGTGAGAAAGTAAACAAAAACCATAGCAATGTGGCTTTTAGATGGTAACCATTAAAAAACTTTAAAGAATTTCCGTGGCAACGTTATTTTAACACGCATTAGTAAATTGTTTTATTTAAGTTGTCAGTATTTTAATTTAAGTAAAAAGTTCGTTCAATTCAATTCTGAAAAATGGTTAGATTAACGGAAATGCATAAAATAACAGTTTTACAAATGATTGGTTACGGAGATAACACCCGAACACAACAGGAAGTAACTCGCCTATTTCATGAGAAATTTCCTAATTTACCGCCTATATTCCAAGGAACAATAAGTAAAATAGAGAAGCAGTTTCGCGAGTTTGGTCATGTAAGGCAGATAAAAAAGCAGCTGCCAATGCACTGAGTGATGAACTTAAATTATATGTGTTGCTTAAGTTTCAGGAAAATCCACATACATCGAGTAGACAGGCATCCACTCCATTAAATGCTAGCCATACATCGATAGTAAACATATTAAAAGAAAATAAATTGCATCCCTATAAGATAATACCTACTCAGGAGCTCATGGAAGACGATTTTGATAGGAGAACTTTCTTTTGTGAGCAAATGATGGACATGTTGAATAACACTATTATACAATTAGAAGACGTTATGTTTTCTGATGAGTGTACTTTTTCACTTAACGGTCATGCTAATCGGCAAAATTGCCGCTACTGGGCCACGGAAAATCTTCACTGGATGAGAGAAGAACACACTCAATACCCTCAAAAGGTTAATGTTTGGGCAGGGATTGTAGGAAACAATATCATTGGTCCCTTTTTCATTGAGGGCAGCTTGAATGGCAACAATTATTTTGCACTACTTTTAAATAATGTCATTCTAACGTTGGCAAATTTATATCCTGATCCAGGAAACCCTTAATTTCCAGCGAATACGATATGGTTTCAGCAGGATGGAGCACCACCACATTACCAACGTAATGTCCGGCAGTACCTCGATACAATATTTCCCAATCGGTGGATAGGGAGGCGAGGATCGATTGAATGGCCAGCGCGATCACCTGATCTTACATTATTAGATTTCCTTTTATGGGGATATGTGAAGAGCCATGTGTACAAAACTAAACCTTCTGATTTAAATGACTTAAAAGAACGAATAACGCTTGCGATTAGGTCGATCACGCCTGTTATGTTAAATAATGCTAGAGGACAGTTTTATTTGAGATTAGGATGTTGTCAAGACGTTCGCGGTGAACATTTTGAACATCTACTTCAATAACATTCATAGTTATTTTTCGTGTTCTACATTTTATTACGTTATGCATTACATTTTAGTTTTTGATTGTATTGTAGCGAATTTCGATAACCACATGATTTTAATTTATTTTATCTTAATTAATATTAATAAACTTGAAAGCGACAACATTTTTGAATGGAGAATAAAAAGACCTTTCAAACGATATATCACAAGCCTATACTTCCTATTTTAAAAATTGGGGTTGTACCTGTCATTCTAAGGGGGTTGAAGGTAGGGGTTGCATTTTCACGTTAAAGAATGTCAAGTTATAATTTAAATTTGACGTGTTTCGGGATTTTTTATAAATATGTACAGTAACCTAAATAATGAATTTATTCCATTTGGCTTTTACACACTGTATACCTGAATATTATCAGAATATTCCAGACGACATAGTAAGAAATCAAATAGATTACCTCATTATTAATATAAGATTCCTTCAATCTATAATATCCAAATGTCCAAAAAGATTGTCTAAAAATCGTGAAACTGCTAATAAGAGTAATGTTGAAAATAAAGAAATTGCATTTCTTGGTAGGTACACAAAACAGGAAGTTGCAGTCTGCTGTGATTCAAATGTAATGAATAGTGTACATTTAATTGTGGATAGCTGTTTATGTGAAAATACATTCAATTTTTGGCTAATTCCAAAACAGTGGGTAGACCAATAAATGTAGCAAAGGTTGGTGAAACTGTAGCAGCAAAATTTCGAGGTAGTTTCTCAGCTATACCTACCGAAGGACTTTCAGTTAACTTGAATGATGTTTGTGTTTGTGACAAACTTTCTTACAAATTTTTATAAGTAAGACAAACTGAAGAAAAAGGTTTTCGCGCGATTTTTGAAAATAAGAAAGTAAAAATCATGAGAGGTGATACTGCAACTATTACTGGAAAATTGATTGGTCATTTGTATTTTATAGAATTGCAATTGTATTGAGATGTGGTTTACATTGTTCGTGATATACCTAGTTGTGGCATAAGCGGATAGGACACTCTTGACGATTTCTCGTGAGTTCAGTATGTGAGATATGCTTGAAGGGTAAGCACACACGTTCTTTATTTTTAAAGAGAGGAAAGTGATAAGAAGTGATAAGAATTAAGTAATAGGAAAGTAAAAATGATTATGTTTGATTATTACAGTTTTTGTAGTGTTATACCTTATTAAAGACAAGATTGAAGTGGAAACATACTTTAGGAATTTTGTAGCTTTAACTGAGACTTAGAGAAAATAAAGAGAAATAACTTAAAGAAATAACTTTACAATATTCTGTATCCAGGACTCCAAAGCAGAACGGATTAGCGAAAAAAGTGTACATAGTACAATCGTACTATTTTAGATAAATCTAGATGTTTTATTTTGGACAACGGTATTGACTAGTCATTTTGGAGAAAAGCTGTATTATTTGCTGTGTACTTAACAAATCAAACTTCTACAAGTAAATTGCCTAATGACTAAATACCCGCTGAAGTTTGGTATGGTTACAAACCTGATATAAGCAAAATTAAATTATTTTGATGTAATGCTTATACACATATTACTGAAGAAGATCGATCTGGGAAGTTAGCTAAAAGGAAAATGTATTTTTATTGGCTATTTTGACAATAGATACTGCCTCTGGGACCCTCTAAAACGAGCATTGTTTACATCTTATTTAGTTAGTTTTGATAAAACTTGTGAAAGTGAATCTCCAGTTCATATGATGAGACATAGAGGTGTGAATGAGCAAACTATTAATGAACCTGTTAAAATTGAGCTATGATGACTATGAAGTGAGTATGATGATGGCTTTATCTGCTGGCTGTCTACCTTCTGAATTAAAAACTACACTAAAACTGTTTCGATGGGGAATGGATGAAAGGAGGCCATAGATAAAGGACTTTTGACATTAGAAAGTAACGGTACCTGGACGTTGGCAGTACCTTATGATTCACGATGGGTTTTTGTTGAGAAAAATGTTGATGGTCAGTTAGTGAAAAGAGCTCGATTAGTGGCCAGAGGCTATCAGCAGCCAGCATTGGACAACGAAGACGTGTATGCACCAGTAGCTAGATTTACCACCCTAGGGGTACTGTTAGCCACTGCTTTTTATCGTGACATGGACATTCATCAACTTAATGTGAGAAGTGCTTTTTTATTAAGTCCAGTGTCTAGTGATGTATTTTTAAAGCCATCGGATGGCCTAACTTTTAAGCCTGATGCAGTATGTAACTTGGTAAAAGCTTTATATGGTTTACGAGAAAGCCCTAAATGTTGAAATACAACCATTAATAAACATTTATATAATTTAGGATTTAAAAGATTTAAGGTTGACCCTTGCTTGGATTTCAATTTAAAAACTTATGTTTTGATGTGGTTAGACGATATTTTTGTTATTTTAATTTCTGAAGATGATGTCAAATTTTTAAAATCAAATTTAGAGAAAAATTTAGAATTAAGTGATTTATAAAATGAAACAAGAATTGTCTTTTTAGGATTAGAAATTAAAAGGAAAGATAAGACTTTAGTTGTTAGCCAGAAAATTTAGTTACAAAAATTGTTACTCGTTTTAACAAGGTAAATTGCAAAATTAGTATTTCCAATGGGACCTAAATTGAATTTAGCAAAAGAATCTCAAACTGATTTTAAAGTCCCTTATAAGGAGGTACTTGGTAGCTTGACGTATTTGATGCTTGGCACTAGGCCAGATTTGTGTTTTACAGATACATTAAAAATAATTTTAATAGTAGTCATTGCAAGCATCTTAAAAATGTAATTCACTATTTGAGCTATACTAACGAGTTGGGCATAATATACAATAAATTTACTAAAAATGATCAAGTTTCTGTTCATGCATATGCTGATTCAGATTTTGCGAGCGATGCTTATGACAGAAAGAGTGTTTCTGGTTATATTATTCTTTGTAATATTAAAGTTGTAAACTGGTGTTCTAAAAAGCAATATATAGTGCTCTTAGTAGCAATGAAGCCGAATATTTAGCTCTGTCTGCATGCATGACTGAGTGTTTGTTTTTAGGTCAACTTTTAAAAGAAATGTTTGATTTTCAATATCCAATTAAAATTTTTGAGGACAACCAAGGTTGCATAAAAATGGCTCAAATTTATGATACCAAACGCTCAAAATATATTGATGTAAAAGATCATTTCGTAAAAGTTCTGGCAAATAAAAGAAATTTTGTTATTGAGTAGGTTCCTACAAACAAATAGTTAGATGAGATTATGACCAAGGCATTGCCTGTTACTCAATTTCAATTATTGAGAAATTGTTTGAATGTTTCTGACAATATTGTTTAATTATAGAGTTTATTAGTTTATTGTAATTTTGTTTTGCAGTTTGTACTTAATTTATTTGTACTTTTGAACAATTGAGAGGCAGTGTTACTGTATAATTCAGTACTATAATTATTTTATGTATGTTGAAAACACGTTTTAGTTTTGTTGATGTCTGATGACTTACTTGTCACTTGTCACCGGTCTCTGTACACCTTACACTTGTACATGTAACACAATAAAACTTATTTCTTTTCTAATTAAATATAATAAAAGTGTTATTATTATAATCCTGCGTAAACATAAATAAGAGAATCTGTCATATACATTTATTCCAAGAGATCCTTTCTTTTGTTTTACAACCACCTTAATTTCACGCAATTTATGTCCAGCCTCTTCAGCCGATGTTATCTTGGACAAATACAAAACCACCTAAAATAAAGACGAACAAAAAACATAAGATGTCTGGAAATGACCGAAGTCTACGTATTTAATGCAGGAGAGATACATTCTCCTTGTTGAAAAAAGTATACCTATTATTCTTCTTACTTATCTCCCCCGGATGCGATGAAATAGTGGCAGATGCCTTGAAGGTGGCTGGAAAAAGATTATGGCAGGTCCTTGCCAAACTATTCACTAGATGTTTGCAGGAAGCAATAACACCAACCCAGTGGTATAACGCAGAAATTATCATACTTCATAAAAAAGGGGATGCTACCGACCTCAGGAATTACAGGCCCATAAGTCTACTTTCGCATATTTATAAACTATTTACAAAAATAATTACGAAACGACTAGAAAATAAATTGGAATTTTATCAGCCCATAGAACAGGCGGGTTTTAGAAAAGGCTATGGAACAAACGATCACCTACTGGTAATAAAAAATCTTATAGAAAAATGCACTGAATATAATAAACCACTAGCTTTAATATTTGTCGACTATGAAAAGGCATTCGACACCGTAAATCAACAAAAAATGTTGGAAGCCTTGACAGAATGCCGAATTGACTATCGGTATATAAATATAATTAAACATATATACCAAAACGCAACAGCCAGTGTTAGAGTGGGTGATCGTCAAACCCAGAAATTCCCGATACAACGTGGAGTACGCCAGGGGGACACCATATCGCCGAAACTGTTCACTACGCTTTTGGAATATATATGTAAAAGGGCAAAACTGACCGACAAGGGCATAAACATAAACGGAGAAAAGCTTAGCCATCTAAGGTTTGCAGATGATATTGTACTAATAGCTGATAGGATAGATGAGGCCAAAGAACTTTTAAATCAGCTCTACCTTTCCTCGCTAGAAGGGGGATTGAAAATAAATATATCTAAAACCCAGATGATGACAAATCTTGTAGTCAGCGAAGATATATGCGTAGGAACAAGATCCATAGACCAGGTAATGGCCTATAAATACCTAGGTCATGAGATTCGCATAGGAAAAGATAACCAAACCGTTGAGCTTCTCCGTCGTATAAGACTGACTTGGGCAGCCTTCGGCAAGCTGAACCATATTTTCAAATCGTCTGATATACCAATATGCCTTAAAAGAAAAACGTTTAATCAGTGTGTTTTGCCAGTGTTAACTTACGGTGCCGAAACGTTGACCATGACAAGGAGAACAGTTCAAAAGATCCGTGTGTGTCAAAGGGCGATGGAGCGTGCTATGTTGGGCGTTTCACTACGAGACAAGATCCCAAATCGCCAGCTACGACAAAGAACAGGAGTGGCTGATGCAGTAGAGAGAGTAGCAACACTGAAATGGAACTGGGCAGGTCACGTGGCTCGAATGACAGATAATAGATGGACAAAGCGGATACTGGAATGGAGACCAAGAGATGATGCCTACCGAAGCAGAGGTCGTCCACCAACACGTTGGACTGACGATCTAAAACGTTGTCATAGGAATTGGATGCAAGAGGCACAAGATCGAAATAGATGGAAAATTATGAGGGAGATCTATGTCCAGCAGTGGATAAGCGAAGATTGAATGATGATTATCTCGCCTTAGCTTTTTCCGAGTCAATGATAAATATATTTAAGTTAGGGCTTTTTTGTACAGCCAGACCATCATTTTAAAACATTAGGACGGTTCATTATTTTTCATAAAAACAGGAAATTACGGTTATAGAAACTTTTAAGGAATTACGAGAAAGAGCAGTAACAAAGACGGATTGCCGATGAAAAACATCTGAAGATTTATGTCTTAAGGAAACTGAATTGTGAAAGTATAATAGTTCCCGTAGGATCGTTAGGTTTTTAAATATATAAAACCGGAAATTTTATTGCCAGATTAAAGTTTGAATAAATACCTTGCAACTCATCGCATAAAAAAAAGTTTCCTCCTTTTATATCTCTTTATTTATTCAATTTTATTAAATGGGCAATAAAAGTCCTATATAGATATATCAGTAGTCGATATTTTCATGGACGCCACATCAATTTCTTATCAATTGAATTACTTACGTTTACTTTTATCATTTTATTGCTTTTTAAAATATTTTTCTAGAGATGAACCCAATTGTTTTTTTTTTAACTTTCCATTTATTTACCATCTCTAGTATAAATTACAACAAGTATAGTCCAGTCCGGATAGTATTTGTCCTTGCATGGCAAGCTGCTTCAAGTGTTATTATTCTAACCTTGAGGAGGAGGTCAGTAGTAGTGTAAATTTTAAATCGCGCCGGAATCCCACCGTTGCGTTAGCTGCCATCTTGAATTTAAATGAGAACCGCTTTTGTTAAATATCTTCGCCATTTTCAACTTTTCTACAAAAATGGTAGAGGAGAGGATTTAGCAGCACTTGTTGTGATTGTTTCTCAGTTTTCTGAAAGCGCTTCAGTAGTTTTCTGAAGATGAGGATTAACTGGAGCTATGCTGGTATTGGATAAGTGTGCAGCATTCTTAAAAACATGATAATTTTTATGTCCCTCTAGCAGCACATATTCTATCGCTGTTGTTTAATTTCTCAAAAGACTTTTGTAAAGACTAGAATATGATCCATTTATTTTTAACCACATATTTATATTCAGCGCTCATGTGCATTAAGAAAATGTGTCTCCATACTTAACTCAGAAAATATCAACAGCACGAACAAATTTGCAAAGAAAAATTGTAGAAAATCGCATTTGCAACAATTTCAGTCTGTAGAGGAACGGCGGTAAATTTGGACCTCTGCTGATAATTCGGATCCCTAGTACAGTCTCGTATGGAGGTGCTGCTGCCAATGGGAAAACAGCGTAAACCTTTTCTTGGCATTGTCGGATGTCGAGGCTCTGCCGCTGTTCAGTTAGTGACTGACTTTAGACAGTAACTATACGAGTTTTTTATTTTTATGACTACTGGAATATTTGCAGTGTTCCTGTTTATCATTTTTTACGATAGTTCTCGTGAAGGTAATAATTTGATACTAACCTACAAGTTTTTAAGTGGGCTTAGTTTTAATTTACACGAGTTATTTCCTAATTCGGACCCCTTGGAGTTTTTAATTCGAATTTATTTCTAATCTAATCAATAATTTCTAATCTTTCAGACTCCCAGTTAAAACGTTCCATTATTGAAAACTAATTCCGAATGTTATATTTGCAGATTTAAAAACTATTTTGAAGACTAACAAAGAAAAATAGAAGAGGTTATGGTCAAAGGAAAATATGACAAAGGCTATAGAAGCCACTAGGGCAAAAAGTATGGAATGAAAGAAGGCTGCCAATACTTTTGAAGTACCCAAGACCACGTTGATGCGTTTGTCAATCGAAAAATATGGCTAACTATTAAAAGCAGCTTCTGTTAATGCAGAAAGGCCTACTGTCTTGCCTCCCAAATTGGAGGAACAGTTGGTTAAGTATTGTTTGTTTATGGAATCTACATTTTTTGGTTTAACTAGGCGAGACTTTCGGCGGATGGCCTATCAACTGGCTGAAAGAAATGGCATAACGCACCCTTTTCTTAAACACAAAATGACAGGTAAAGCCTGGCTAGACCTACTTATAAAAAGGCATAAGGGCCGACTTTCATTTCGTAAGCCAACAGGAACCTTAACAAAGAAAATGTGTCAATGTTTTTTGGCAACATTGAATATGCGTTTAAAAACACAGCTATGTTGATGAAAGTCGCCTTACAGTAGTTCAGAGTAAAGTAGAACCAGTCATTGGTCTCCGAGAAAAAAGACAGGTAGGCTCTCTTACATCAGCAGAAAGAGGTGTTTTGATAACAATTGTGCTCTGTATGAGTGCTGGTGGTGACTATGTTCCACCCATGGTGATATATCCTCGGAAAAACATCAATGCTCAGTTGCAGAAAGGAGGTCGTTAAGGTGAAGCCATCAAAATGGATTGCAATGAACTGTTTATAAAATGGTTTGACCATTTTTTGAGCACTACAAAATCTACAACTGAATTACCTGTTCTCCTAGTCTTTAACGGGCATTCAAGTCACACACAAAAATATTGATATTATCGAGAAGGCTAGGCAGAACCATGTTACAATCGTCTCCTTACCACCTCATTCAACTTATAAGTTGCAGCCCTTAGATAAGTCTTTTTTGTTTCCTTTAAAGGCTTATTATAGTCAAGAGATTAGGCAATAGTTATTAATAAACCAACGCCCTCTAACAGCATTTGACGTCATGGAGCTGTTTGGCAAGATCTACATAAAGTGTCAAACGGAAAAATAGCTAGAAATGGTTTCAAGACAACTGAAATTTTTCCACCAGATAGAAACAAGGTTTCTGATGCCGAGTTCATTGCAGAAGCCCAAAAAGAGGAGACCATTGATCTAGATGATAACAGCTGTACATCTGATGATCCTGTTGAAATTTCTTCAAACAGCACACTTAATGAGAACGTTCACCTCAACTCAGTTGGTATAACCTCCTCCTCTACCTATGCCATTTCCGTCATCAAGTTTTTTTTTCCAAATCACAAGCCCCTTTCAAATCTTACCTGTGCCCAAACTGATAAAAAAAACATCTGGAAGAGGCCACAAGTCCTGCAAGTCAACCATAATCACTTAGATAGAGGCAGAAATTGCTGAAAAGGTTCTGTCAGGAAAAAAAGAACATATAAAGACGACAAAGAATAATGGAAGACGACTGGAACAAAAAAGAAGATGTTAGAGGGTAAAAATAAAGACAAATTTTAGAAAGAGTGTAAAAAGCATAAATGTAGCTCTCAGGTTAGGAAGCAATTAGATTTTGATATACAAAAGGGATCTTCATCTGAGGAAGAAGATCATTTGTCTCTGAAATCAGTATCTTCAATCGGATTCGTTGTAGGACCAGGGCAAACACCGGATGAATCGGATGTGACGTGCATGTTCTGCAACGAACAGTCGCCCAATTCAGTGACGGATAAACAGTGGATCAAATGCCTAATGTGTCAATGTTTAGTAAGTTGATTGTACCGACAGAAAAATATGATTACGTATGCGACTTCTGCCAGTAAACTAGATTCAAACTTAAAACAATCATAGGCCTACGCATATTATGAAAAAGCTAATTTATTTTGATATTTTTGTATTTAATTCACTTAAAATTCAGATTTGTACACAGTTTGTTAATCAATCTATTTTAAAAATGAAATAAATTTATATATTTATTTAACTGTGAATTATTTCTACACTTGTCATAATCCATCAGATTTATAGGGGGTACGAAATACGAGAAAAAGGAGGGGTCCGAATTTACACCACTATTTTTAAGCGTCTATTTTGTAAACTTTTGGAAAAGTCATATAATATATATTTTTAGAATATTTAAAACAAAGAAAAGTTTTTTCTAGATAATATTAGTTAAATTTTTTTCTCAAACTGGAATTCAAACTACTTTAGTATAAATGTTATTAAGTAAAAACCAATTGGGGGTCCGAATTTGCCGTATTTCCTTTAATATTCCCGACCTATTTGAGAGGGAGGATAAGTCGATTATTATTACTAAAGTTATCACCTAACTATTTCTGCACAAATCCAATGTCACCTCTCACGTATGTTAGTGTTATGTATGTAGTTACTACAACAGTAGAAAGAAAACTACACAGACTTAAATTTCTGATATTTAAATATATACATATATACAAGCATCTCTCAAATAAGTTTCTATATAAATATTCGTAGACTATTGACCGATTTCGTGGCTTTAAACATTTGGATGCATTCCAGTAATGGTTGCTTTTGGCAACTACTAGTTCCTACCACGACGGACAGCTTTTAGTTAAAGTAAAATATTTGCGTTTGTTTTGCTCAGAAATTCTCACCAACATAAAAAATAGTTTCATTGGTGAGTTTAGAGTAGTTTGTTATTGTCGATAAATGTTGTTAATAAACATTTTTTTAGTAAGTTTATATCGACATAATAACTGTTTTTCCGTTTACAGCGCTAAAAAAGTTACTTTTAGCGCTCTATAGCTCGGTTGGCATTCAGGCAAAATAAAAGAAAAAGTTGCTTTGCTATTTAGTATGCACCATTTTTGCTCATAATATTTTTTTCGGTACAATTTAAAGTATTTGAGTTATTCGTGGAACGTATTCAACACTTCCAATCGCGAATGACCCAAAAACCGTTGATTTTACAAATAAATGTTTAATACACATTTTTTGCCTATGGTTCACTCATTTACCGATTTTAAATTTTATGATTTCCATTTCCGAGATAGGCTGGCATTCAGGTAAGGGTGAAAGGGCGAGTTGGCACAATATAATATGACTTTTACGCCGTAAGTTACTCCTTACCAACTGTCAAAACTTCTCGTCACTTAATATAATCCGCAAAAATTTTTGGCAAAAACGGTCAAAAACTGGAACAATAAAACCCCTATTTCATGTTCCATTTTTGCGAAAGGTAGACTCAGCTTCATGAAGCACATAATTAAAAAAAAAATAGTCGCTATGCACTTGCTGCTGAGACGTTGAAAAGAAACTAATCTACAATGATAATCATCGACTGTCAATTCTTGATATAACTGTATGCGCGGTAGGGATGCATTTTATTTCACGAGTGCTGATGTGGGGATCCTCAGTAGTAGCTCTCAGTACATCATATTTCTTTTCTTTACTTATAACGGTTTTTGTTTTCTAATTTTTTTCATATGCAAACTAACCCAGTGAAAAAAAAACGATTTATTAATTTTTTCAAAAGCTCTTGGCTTCCTCTGTTTAGGATATCGCTGTTGATATATTCTGGATGCAAGTAGGCAATTTCTTTCTCTTAACATTTCTTTCTCTCTTAACACGTTGCATGCTAATCACGCCTATGAGCGTCAAGATATCGCTTCAGTCATATGCTGACGACGCACATGTGAGTTTTTAAGATACCTATGTTTTGTATTGTCCGCAAGGGTATTTGTATAAATACCCTTGTGTATAAAAGTTTACTTTTTGGAAGAGCTGGTAGAGAAAACTATCTGTTAACCTATTTATCAAGCTGTTCTCAAAAATATTTTCTACCTTTCCTTCTACTACCAATAGTTCCATAGTTCTCGTTCTTATAGCTAAAGTAATTTAGGTATTCTCGGTTTACTTTTTTTATTAGCCTGTCGTTTATATGAAGCTCTTCCAAAAGTGAGAAAGAAACCAAATAAAAATAAAACCCCTACCTGAAATGAAACTGAAAACAAAAGAAACCAAATAAAAATAAAACTCCTATCTATATCCAAATATAATGAGTTTATAAGTGATGTTGATCGCAAATGTTGGCTTACTATGTGAGCGAAAGACGCTCAGATGGTATAAAAAAATAGGTATTCCTATTTAAGTTGTAAAAAAATTCCTATTACTTGTGCAAGAGTTATACTCCATAAACTGGTAGAAAAATGAATTTATATGAATATCGTTTAGGAATTATCAGATATCTTTTAAAAAATTCTGAAATAGTATTGGCTACTCCAGCATACAAACAACAGACAAGCACAACATTTCAAAAATTTTAAATGTTGATAATAAAGGTCGGATAAAGAGAAAAAGATGTAAGATGTGTTTAAAGAAAAATTTAAGAAAAGACACGATATTTGAGTGCAGCTTTCGTCCTAAAAAACCTGGCCTTTGTGTTGGAAATTGTTTTGTACAGTTTGATAATGATAATAATTTGTAATTATTAATATTATTATTGTAATATGTTTTATATTAAAATTTTCAGTAAATGTTTGTCTGACAATACTGACTTTCTGCAATTTTAAAAATCAAAGAAGCACATGTAACTCTCTTAGCATATGGATGAAACATTAATGATCTAATGCTGACGACGCCTATGAGCGTCACGCATTAAAAAAGACAAAATTTAGCAAAAACTTTATAAATGTATCCTGCCAATAAGAAACCAATCACAGTTATACCGATTTACAAAAAAAAAATACTCTCAGCAACTATCAATAGCATATCGTTATGTTATAACTTTCTCCTAATACCCAGAATATATTACTTAAATCTTCTATATAAACTTGATTTTTCACAAATAGACACAGAAGACAAGCCACATAGACTTAATAAAATGGTAATATTATAAAAATTGTCATTTTTTTCAAAAGACTATAGAATAAATAAAATTTTTTTTTGATCAAATAAAAGGCAGATATCGAGCACAGTTTATTAATTAAATCTTGCCCGAGTACTTTTGGCCAAGAATTTGGCAATTCTCTCTTCTAATGCCAACCATAATGTAGCTTTGCCTATTTTTAAAAATTTTAAACTGTTTGTCCTTGTGTAGTGTGTTGGATATTCCAAAATTGACGAAATGCCCCTGAATATGCTCTAGGAAGCGAAAGTACTTGGGCAAGATTTAATTAATAAACTGTGCTCGATATCCGCTTTTTATTTGATTAAAGTTTATTTATTTGAGCATTCAACCTTATATCAAAATATAACTTTGTTATATTATTACACAAGACTGAGTTTTCTTTACAAAAATTGGTAAATTACAAAAATTTACAGAAAACTAAAAGTAAATCGGAAAGTAATAAGTTTAGGTATAGAAATTGCTTCATAAAAATAAAATAATATAAAATTTTAGTAAATAAACAGCCTAAAATTATAAAACTGGCAACATAGCGTAGCTGTTAGTATGGCATTAGATCCCATGCAATTTAGTTTTTGTTAGAATAAACAACGAAGAGCAAGTGTTCATTATAAATGTTTTGTTTCTACCATGAAGTGTTTCAGAATTATTTCATATTAATTTTCTTATAATTTTTATTTAACGCCCTAATCATTCAGTTAACGTTTTGCACAATTTGCATTGAGTTCTAGTTTGTTATCATATTTTTATAGACTAAAATATTAAAATGGCTTCTTGAAGGAGACTTGATTCCCTCTTATCTGCGATATATGATCCCGGAATCAAGTCTCCCAGAAACTCCTTATAAATTAGTGTTTTTTATTTTATAGATATGCCACGTAAATACAAAAGAAGGAAAGAAACCAAGAAAAGAACACCAGTCGACAGCCAGATGTTAAGAAAAGCTGTTTAGACGTTATTTATAATATGTCGAAATAACCTTCACTCCTGATCACAAGAACGCTCAAATATTTACAAATGCTGAGGAAAATATGTTTAAAGATTATTTAGATGTTGCCAGCAAATTACACCATGGTCTTACAACCAAACAAGCAAAAGAACTGGAGTACGAGTTTGCCGTAACAAATAGTAAAAAAATACCTGCTTTATGGAATAAACATAAGCAAGCCTGTTACGACTGGTTATATGGATTTCTGAAGAAGATAAAGACCTTAAAATCCAGTTTTCTTGAGCAACTAGCTCAAAAGAAAGAACGTATTAAAATTCTTCGGAAATTTAAAGACAGTTCTTGATAACAATGGAATTGGACCAGATGCAATTTGGAGCGTGGATGAAACTAGACTTTGAACTTTTCATAAGCCAAAGAAGATCATTGCATCCAAAGGTGAAAAATAGGTTGGTAAAATTAGGTCAAGGTAACGTGGAGCAAAATTAACTGTTTGTTGTGCAATCAACGCAATTGGAAACCTTATATCGCATTAAATGTTTTGCCTCGAAAATGATGACAGGATCGCATAATTGATTATAGCGCACCAGTGACCACTGGCGTAGTTTATGAAAGTGGATGGATAACTATCGACAATAAATGTTTAATCATATTGGACAATCATGATAGCAGCATTAGTCTGGAAACCATAAGATATGCCAAAGGACACGGAATTTTTGTCGCATAAGCTCCAGGCGTTAGACAGGAGTGTATTTGGCCCTGTTAAGAGTTTTTATAATACTGCCTGCGATGATTGGATGGTGACCCAATTAGAAAGGGCAATTACAATATATGAAGTCAGAGGATGCTTAGCTTACGCTTTTCCCGTAGCTTTAGCTGCACATAATATTGAGAGTGGATTCAGAGTAACGGGTTCACAAAATGAACAGCTACAACAAACATCAATAGAGCACAATAACCAGACTTTTACTTCTACCACTTTTATTAGTCCAGAAGTGATCAGACCTCATCTTAAAGCGGGTCCTAGGACTTCACCAAAGGGTAGAAAGTGTGCAACTACGAAAATTCTCAGAGCTACACCAGAAAAACTTGCGCTTGAAGTTAAGGCTAAAGAAGAGAAAAAAATTAGAAAAAGTGCAAAGGGTCAAAGTAAGAGCCTAAAAAAAATAACTAAACAAAAGCTTAAGGGTTTGAGGAAATCTTCGAGGGCAGTGACATTATACTACCATTGTCAAAGTCTGAATATGAGCCTAATGATGAAATGCAAGTAGAGACAGATACTGAATGTGAATTAGAAGCAGAAGGTGACGAGTTTGAATTTAGTGTGTAAGATTGGGTAATTGTAAGCTTTGTCTTCGAAAGAAACTTAGTCCATCGTTAAGTAGGATACAGTATTGTGCAAATTAATGTGAACAAACAGAATTAATTTGTAAATATGATTTATTTACGCCAAAGGTAAATTTATGTATACTTACATGAGATTTTTTCATTAATTAGTATTTAATATGTTCTCCTTTTACTTTTATGACTTCCTGGAGCCTTCTAGGCATGGAATCTACAAGTTTTTTGAAATTGTTTGCGATTGCTTCATCTCTAAACCACACCCTAATCACTGCTTCCACCATTTTTGTTTTTGTCGTACAGTCAAATTTTTGCAGTTTAGCCTTACATACTGCCCACAAGTTTTCTACAAGGATTAAAGTCAGGTGAATTCCCAGGCCAATCAAGAAGGGTAATATTATTATCCTTAAAGTATTTCATCATAACCTTCGATACATGGCACGGAGCTGAATCTTGTTGAAAAATTGCAGTCCCTTCAGCCTGTACTTTGTCAAGCTCTATAGCTAAGCGTTGCTCTAGCATGGCTTTGTGCTTTTGACTGATCATCATACCTTCAATAGAAATAAGAGTGCCAGTTCCTGAGTATGAAAAACAGCCCCAGAACATTTTTTTGGTGGGATGTTTAACTGTTTGGTTAATATGGCTAGCTGAAAGTGACCCATTGGCTGCCTTTCGTACGAATTTTGATCGCTGGCCCTGCACTAGGAAGTGAGTCTCATTAGAAAATAACACTTTTCTCCAATCTTCTGCACCCCAATGAGCGTATTTTGTGACCAATTTAGTCTTTTTTTCATCATAGGCGCTGTCAGAAGTTGTTTCTTCTGCGGTCTCACGGCTCTTCTCCCTCCTTCTAAGAGACATCTGAGTGCCGTTGAGTCTTGAATTTTTATTCCAGCCTTTTCTAAATCTTGCATAATTCATTTTTCTGGGATGAAGTTTGCTATCAAAAGCAAAAGAAAGGCTTCATCTCGAGAAGTAGTCTTCCGATTTCTTCCACATTTTCCTTTCCGCTGCACTTCAACTGTTTCCTTTTTTTGTTTAATTATTTTGTTTACTGCACCCAAACTTACACAACACTCCTTTGCAATGTCCCTCTGAGTCATTGGTGTATGCTCACTAAGTGTAATGATCCTTTCTCTTTTCGTAGGAGTGATATCCAAATTAAAAAGTTAAACCTGATTGCACAATTAAATCAATGAAAATAACACCAACTGGCACATAACCTGAGATAAAACAAAATATAATAATGATATAAAACACAAAGCACGTGTTTTGAACAATATACTAATAGGGTTTTGAGGTTATGTTGTTTTTTTGACAAAACAGTTGACATAATAGGCACAGCAGGTGTGCCAACTTATGAAAACTGAATTTCGATCTCTGTTCACATTAATTCGCACAATACTGTAGATAACGGGAAAAAGGAACAAGACTTTTAAAATCAAATTTGCCAAAAGAAGGTAAGACAAAACCTTTAAGTGGCCTTTTGCTAAACTGTATTCAATTAAAAAATTGGTGATTTTGAGTGAGAGCAGAAAAAAAGAAAATTGTTGATCTACTATTTTTTTTATTAAGTCACAATTTCGTCTAAAATTGGGATTCGTACAAACACAATATAAAAGTTTTAATTTTTATTTCCGGGCAGTATATGAGAAACAACAAACTGTTACCAATTATACTGCACCAACCATTAATTTTCAATTCATGTTAGAAATGTGATCGTCGATATAAATGGAGATTTTTCAATACACCAGCTGCGGTTATTCTTCCAATTAAAACTCCTTGTGCGTAAAAAATGCTTACTCGGTAAATGGAATATTTTTAATAAAATTTCTATTTTAATTTTTTTTTATTTTCGATCCAATTAGCAAAATTAAATAGCAGAGAAAACACATGGAAATACGATTTGAACAGAGATAAAATAGTGGAGTTTTAGGTTTTCATTTTTTAAATGATATCAAGCTACACGGAATATGACCAAATTGAGGAATAGAGAGACAAAGAGACGGATATATGGCATAGTGGTCTGATATGATGGTGTGTTATGAGCAGTGAGGGTTGGAATAATATATATTATTGGGTGAGTGTCAAATTATCTCCACGATTTTTTTTCAGATTTTTATAGGTTCGACCTTTCCGGTTAAGATAGTAAAATTCCCCTCGCATATAGTGAGTATGTAGCGTATTTTTCTAAATAGATGCCATGACTGATTGTTTTAATCGTGGATCTCAATTTCTCTAAATATAGTGTAAATAATATTGTTTTTAGAGGCTTCAAGAGGCAGTGGCGGATCCAGAAATTTTTGTCAGGGGGGTCATGGGTCTTGAGGATGATTTTGATACAGGATTTAAATTTTTGCGCCTTTCAATTTTGCGCAAATTTGCGCCTTTTGATCCCCAATGGAGATCAGCGCCAATTTGCGCTGATCCCCAGAAATATTTTGTCAAGGGGTGGGGGTCATGGATCTTGAAGGTGATTTTGATATAAAATTTAGATTTTTGCACCTTTACTCATGTACCATTTTCTCAATAATTATTTTAAGCGATATATTAAACAACATTAAGGGATCTTAAACTTAAACACAAAAAAAAATAATTTAAACCCACATACTCTATGACAGTAAAATCAAGTGTACAAGACTATTAAACCAAAGCAAAGTTATTAAAATATAAATACTGAAAAATCAAGGACTGTCAATTTAAACTAGTTATTTTAAAGACAATTAATTTAAACCTACCTATCCTATAGCTACAAAATCAAGAACAAACCAAGGATAAATAAGTATAAACCGAAGTTAAGTAATTTAAATGCAATAAATCAATGTAAGTGTAAACATTAATGAATGTATTTAACATTCCTAATAAACTCTATCTTAACCCATTAGCGCCTACAGTCACCATATGGACCCAGCTGTAAAGGTATTGTTTAACACAATAAAATTATAATATAACAGGCAACCAACATTACATTTACCGCATGTATACTTTATTTAGACTTTTCTGAACCTGCGTTGATGAATACTCATCAGTGTTTTATTAAATTTCATAAGCTAAGGAAGTTAGAAAATCGTGTTATAGTAAAAAGTGTTTGATAATGGACTTCCGATTTATGCAAGTAAAGTTTCAGTACCTTTTTTTGGGACTACTAGGATCAAATCAATTTTATTTATTTTAAAAGAACTTAAAATATAACGTAGTGTGCATATTTTTGTATCAAAATTACAAGGGGCAGATAAAAATTCATGTAAATATTGCTGTACCCATATGGACCCACTAGGCGGTTATGTAGTCAAAACATATCTTTTTATAATTTCAGTGGATTTACACTACAGGAAGCTTTAGATATCGTATATGAAGAAGATGATGTAACAGACATTTTTATCGAGCTGCCTGAATCAAATTTCCTTACGGATGAGGATTCAGGTGACGAAGACGAAGGTGGTGACCCGGATAACTTGAATCCTCGTCAACTTCGTGCAGGTGCGGAAGTTGTATTTGCAGACTCTGAACGTCTAGGAGGTGTACAATCAGACCTAGAAGCAAGCTATGATAAGGATTTGCAGAACGTAAATAGTTCTTATGAAATAAAAACTAATACAAATCCCCGAATGGTAATTGATCTGCCAGAACCTACAACTTATATTGACGGAGACCTTCATTATACGCCGCGCAACTTTCCAAAAGGGGATTACAGTAAATATTCAGAGATGAGTTGTGTGCAACTATTTGAATTATTTATTACTGATGAGTTGCTAGAAATGATAGTGTCTGAAACAACAAAATATGCTCTACTGATAAATCAACCAAACCCTAACGTGACACTTCTTGAATTGAAAGTATTTATGGCAATTCTCTTAGTAAGCGGTAAGCGGTAAGCAATTTTTATCATCTAAAAGAAACTACTGGGAGAGAAGCCCTGACATGCAAAATATTCTGGTGTCTGATGCCATGAGACGTGACAGGTTTTTACAAATTTGTCGTTTACTTCATTTTGCAGACAATAATACAGATTGCACTTACAGATATGTTAAAAAAATCGTTCATAGAGCATTTTGTCTCAAAAGAAAATATAGCTTATGATAAATCGATGATACGCTACTTTGGGCATCATGGATGCAAGCAGTTTATCAGAGGAAAGCCTGTAAGGTTTGGCTATAAGGTGTGGTGTATGAATACACCTAGCGGATATTTGATAAATTTTTAAGTATATCAGGGAAAAAATCCTAGATCTAATGAAGAATATCAGAAATATTTCGGAAAAGCTGCAGTTCCCATGGTACAGATGATCGAAGAATTGCGTGACAAAGGATCTCTGAGATACAAGTTTTTCGTTGATAATTTATTTACCAGTACAAACTTGTTAAGTACTCTAAAAGCTAATGGGTCCGAGGTTACAGGTTTTGTGAGGGATAATAGAATTCCTAGAAATTGTCCACTTGTTCCCAAAAAGACGATGGAAAAGAGGACACGAGGGGAATATTGTTCAACATTGAATAAGGAGACTGATATTCAATATGTTAGCTGGAAGGACAAAAAAGTTGTAACAGCTGCAAGCACATGTTTTGGTGTTCAGCCGGTCAAAAATGTGGAAAGATATTCCAAAAAGGATAGCAAGATAATACAAGTACCTAGGCCATATCTTCTTTCGCAGTATAATAACAGCATGGGAGGAACTGATCTCATGGACAGTAATATATCTTGGTAAGAGAGTTCCAAAAAATGGTACTGGCCAATATTTACGTACCTCATAGACCTCTTTAAAATGCTTGGACGATATGTAGGAAATCCGGGAAGAATATTAGTCTCTTAGAGTTTAGAAGAAGTATTTGTCAGGTAAAAGTATTTTTATACAAAACTCAGAAAATGTTTACGATTCATTCAATTTTTAGACCTACTTAACGACATATAAAGTCTCCGCTAAAAGAACTGGAAAAATAGATAGAGCAGCAGGAAGTGATTTTCGAGTGTCTGACTGCATCAGGTTTGACTGCAAGGATCATTGGATTATCTCTGTACCTGAGAGCAAAAGAAAGCGGTGCTCCATGCCAGTTTGCAGTTCAAAAGGGCGTACAATGTGTGAAAAATGCAACGTTGGGCTTTGCATTTCATGTTTTAAACCATTTCATACAAATGGGACAAATTAATGAATTATTTCAATATTTGATCTTGCCAAACACCTAGACCTTTTTTTTCAAAAAAAAAAAGAATTTTTTTATTTCGGCTTAAGTTTAACAAAAATAAATTGTTTTTACGTAGTTGTAAATAAAATTATTGCATATAAAAAGAATTTTCTTTTCTCGGCGCTAATGGGTTAACGTTGGATATCCGATATCAATTTGTAAAAACATTCATTTATTCCTTATTGCTATATGGAGCGGAAACATGGACACTCGGAATTACAAGTGAGGCGTATAGAAGCCTTTGAAATGTGTGTTTTTCAAAGAATGCTGAAGATTTCGTGGACAGAGCACGTGACCAATAACGAGGTGCTGAGAAGAATGAGGACTGAGAGAGAACTACTAAATATTGTAAACAACAGAAAAACGAGTTATCTAGGACATATTTACAGAGAAAAAAAATATAACTTTCTACGACTCATAATGGAAGGGAAAGTAGAAGGAAAAAGAGGTCCAGGAAGAAAAAAATGCTCCTGGCTGAAGAATGTAAGAGACTGGACAGGCATGGACACACATTCGATACTAAGAACAGCTAAAGATAGGGAGCAATTTGCTGTAGTTATAGCTACCCTTCCGTAATGAAGAAGAAACCTTAAGGATAAGTGTAAACAGCATTTTATTTAAATTTATTTATTCAACAAAAAACATAATATAATTAAAGAATAGTTATTTCTATAATTGGGTATATTAGGCTATAAGTGAGTGAAATATTTTTTTACTTGGTATTGAAATTTTTCTCATGAATTGTCAGCAACAGCCGGCAACGAGTGGTAAATAAAAGTTTAGTCATTAAAAATACTATAAAAATATGATAAGTAAATATTATATAATTTTATAAAAATGTATTGTTTTTAGAGAAATTTAAGAATTTAAGGATGCACATTGATGAGTGCTAAACCAGTTAACCTATCCGCAGAAGTTCTATTTCTAAGCCAAATCTTTAGATGTTTAAGCGTAGAACGCTCTGTTGTTGCTGCACTGACTGGCAGTGTAACTAATATTTGCAGAAATATTCTGGTATTTGGATACATATGAATATCGCAGTTCTCTAATACTTCTAAAATAGAATCAGGAAGTTTTCCATTATTTTGCACGACTCTCTTCCATTTTTGAATCCACAGTGAAAACTCTTGTTCTACTGTGGAATATGCAGTAAGTAGTTGGTCCAATAATATCCTGTAAGGTGTCAACATTTTTTTTTAATGTAACTTTATCTTCTAGTGTGTTATCAGTTTTAGGTAAAACAACTCGAAAATTAAATAGATTCATAACTTTCGGTGAAAGTCGTTCTTCTAAATCAGTTAAGATATTGTCCAAAAGGGGTAAATAAATAGATCTTCGGAAATATTCGCCGCAAGAGTTAGCAGATTGGTTTTGACGACAGGTTTGACGAGAAACTATACGAGGCATCTTCAATTCAATGTCTAGTTGTTCAGCTATTTGTTTACTTGTTTACACTATGGCCTCAGTAGCCTACTTAAAATCTAATTTTGGTGACTGAAGAAGACGACTAAGTGATACAGTTGTACCTAAAACATCACTAAGACAAACTACTGTTGCACAGTTTCACAAATACCTTGGACAGCAGCCCCCAGTTCTTTTATTTGTATTCATTAATGTATCAGACAGAGCTAATGCAGCAACAATATTCACTTTGATATTTATTATAGATAAATTATAAAATGTAGCATACAGTCTCAACAATTATAATACATATTCAAATTACAAACAACCAATTCGTAGACAAAACTGAAGATAAGAAATACCTAATAGAAAATAAAAATGTGCGCATTTCGTGCGAAAAGTCATGTCATATACATTGAATGAGCAATAATGTGTGGACGGTAATTCTATCTCATCGATAATCGAACGATTCTTTGGCACTCAAATGACAAATTGACAAAATTTGAAAATCGCGTAACTCTGAAGTCTTAGTCGAGGTATTACTGTATTTAGAATTGTTGATTGTTTTAAAGAGCAATTTAAAAAGGCTTCCGTATAATTCTACACTTACCCCTAGAATAAATGAGTTTGAATCATGTCAACTCTTGACTTCCTGCTTATAGAGTTGATGGGTTTTAACTTATTTTTTTAGGATTATTTGATTGATATTTAATTTTGTTTTGGGGCTGGTCATGACCCCCATGACCCCCCCTTGGATCCGCCACTGTCAAGAGGTTTAAAATACACAAAATAAAGGATTACGGTAAAATCTATGTAACTATATTTAAAAATTCTCCACCACGATAAAGTTTCAAGAATTTCTTTTTGAACTTCTGTAAACAATTAATAAATTGCCACTTTTTTCTTAACTGAGATAATAAACGGAAGTGCTCTTAAAATAATTGATATATTAGATAGTAAGAGTAATATTAGTGTCTCATATATACACAAAATTTCAAAATTTATTGTTGAATTGGCTGGAAACGTTTTCCGTTACTGAAACCGTACACGTTGCAAAAGATTATATTGATTGCTGCAGTAAAATATATTATTCTTTAATATTATATGTCAATATTAAATCAAAAATTTCTATTAAAATAGGCTATCAATCTCGAAAATGTGAGATAAAGTATACTAATGCCATCTAGTAATTAATATCGGAGGCTAATGAAGTGGAGTAGTGAAACGCTTGCAACGCAATTAATTTTTGAATGAAACGAGATAAAAGGAATCCTAGTAAAACTACCCGTAACTAGGCTCCAAAAGGGCCGGAATAAAATTACGTTTTCAGTGGCTGCGCCGCTTTATACTCGGAGACCTTTTTAAAATGAATATTGAATTTTGCCAAATCAGGACTGTATTATACATTTTTTAAAAGAGATCAAAGAGCGTATTATATTGCTGGTAATATTGAACTGAATAAATGACGACTAGACGTCAATAAATACCAATTCATTTTTTTGTTTTCGTTTTTGTCTTAACAAATAATATTTTATACAAGAATACATAAAATGAACATACATAAAATGAATAGTACGTTCCACAACGTTCACTCTATCTTTTCCCATGCAAGAAATTATTCACGAATTACTTTTTAAACTAGGTCTCTTTTTTAATCACAGAAACTAGTATTGCAAAATTAAGCCGCTTGTCCATAGAAATCACAATAAGGCATGTCTTTGATACTTTGTTTACTGTAAATTAGGTCATTTGTCGTGTTTACTGATTTATTTGAATTTATTTTTTTTGGTTTTTCAAATTTATTTTTGGGCATGTCATTCGAATATATATTTTCAACCATAATTATTATTAAAACGACTAACTGTCGCTCTTTTTGATTACTTCCGGTAAGTATTTATTTTTAAGATAATGAGAAAAGTATTATTTTCTAATCTACAAATTGTCATTATACTACATAAGTCTGGCTATAATTCCGTCAAACGGAAACTTATTTATGTGTATATTTTTGAGATTACTTATTATTATTATTATTATTAGACATATAAGATATGGCTGGAAAAACGCTAAATTCCCAAGCGCAGCAACTTGTGTTGAATTTATATGAATATTTTAGTTAGAAAGAAGTAATGGAGGACCTTTGGAGCCTCTTGCATCTGTTCAAGAGGTAAAATATCAAATACATGTTTGTTAATCAGTTAAATAATTATTTTTAAGAGAGTTGCCGTTGCTTTAAAAATATCACGGCGGACAATATACTCGATAAAAAAAAAGGAACGAAAACAATCCTGTTCTTTCAAATCCAGGCAAAAATAGACGTAGTCTTAAAAGAGTAAGACGACTGATATGCCCGAGGCATCAAAAATGGCAGTACGGAATACGTTGTATATGTACCAACAGTGTAAGTATTGATTTCTTTAGTGTGAATTTTATGATAAACAAGAACCTGGGTAGGTACCGTTCGCGTCATAAAAAACTGGTACAGCTCTTATAACCGAAAATCGTTTTTTTCAAGTTGTGTAAGTTGATCTTGTCACATATGTCATTCTAATTTCTAGGGCAATGTTGCCAGTTCAACGAAAATATTGAATCAAATCAGCTAAAAGGAGGGCTGTGCGACAAACACATTATAAAATTACAGTAGATGCATTCCAATGTTCCCTGTGCCAATACCCTACGTTTAAAGATCCTTTAAACATTAATAATAATACCTATATAAAAACTTTAAACATTTTTGAACGTTATTTTTTTATTTAGATTTAGTGCAATTCTGTTATCTGTGATGGCAACAACGAATTGATTCACGAACCATTGTGTCAAGTCTGAACACAGGTTTACAATAGGAAAAAAAGTGTACCAGTTTTATATGACGGGAACTGTACTTCAATTTTCATGAAATATTCTATCTTCTTATTTTTGGTATAAAAGAAGATAATGAATACTTTTTTTTTTCAGAGAAGCATGTTACTCTGCGAAGATTGATCTGTCAATTAAGGGATAAAGAAGTAGTGGATATTGGAAAATCATCGCTTAGTATATTGTTAAAGGACATTGGATTTAAATTAAAAAAGGATGACAAACGACGGGCATTAATTGCGCAAACTGATATTGCAGCTCTAAGAGCCAGATTTCTTCGTAAATCTATGGAAAATCTTGAAAGTGTATTTACAACAGAAGTTGTTTTTTTAAATAAAACTTGGATTTTTACTCCAAAGGAAATAAAACAAATTTTTGGCAAGACAATAGTGCCAAAAGTGTCCGAAAACCAGGAGGTTATTATGGTAAACGTTTTGTAATTGTTCACGCTGGTTCACGCAAAGGATTTGTTTCGCGATCAAATTTATTGTTGTTCAAAATCTAAAGTAGCTGATTCTCATGGAGAAATAAACAACGAACTTTTTACTTAGCGGATAAGAACACAATTTAAATACACAACGTTCAACTATTTCAAGGAAAAATGAAATTACTAGTTGGTTGATAACAAATAATATTAAATATGACTCACATTTTTCTAAAGCTGAATTGCTACAAATAGTCAAAAATAACAGAAAAGAAAATATATATGTAATTGACGATTTGCTCCGAGAATATGGTCATGAGGTGTTGAGACTGCCTCCTTATCACTGTGAATTTAACGCAATAGAATTAATTTGCGCAAATTGCAAGTCGTATTACAATAAGTATATTGGTATAGATGGTCTTGGGCATTCTGATACTACTGTTTTGAGTATGTGGAATAAGGCACTGCAACAATGTAATGCAGATATTTGGGAGAAATGTGTCAGACATACTAATGAAATTATCAAAATTGGTATATCCGAGACAAGAGTATGGAGAATGTTGACATTCAACCAATTATAATAAATCCTGGTGATAGCTCAGATTCAAACAGTGACGAGAATTAAAATACATTTTTCTATTTCTATTTCGTTGGCAATCTTTTATTTCAGTCTTGTTTGAAAACAAATTTGGTACTTTCTCTAAAAATATGCTATGGTATGGAGCGTTATCTATTATAATTATTAGGGATGGTTCAGACAAATTTTTTAATAGTTGATTTTTAAACCACGATAAAAAAATTGCTTGATAGATTTCTTCATGGTAGTCCATTATGGCCGATTTAGAGGAAAATATAGCCTGTGCACCCTTAATGAAGCCATTTTCATTACCAGCATTAAGAATAATATATGTACAAAAAAAATTATTTTAACACCTTTATGCTTTCAATATGATTACGGTTGTATATTATGGTGAATATAAATATATTACGGGTTTCCATCAGTTTTAATAGATTTTACACATATTTTATTCTTATCCTGCCATAAGCGACATATAGATCTATATTAAGAGAGAAAGAAAATTATCTTACCTACATTTTTTTTTAAATATTTTTTTCTGACGTACAGATTCTTGGTAAATTGAGGGGGCACCCCATCAGTGATTTTTTTGGAAATCGCGTCTTTCAAGACCGGTATAATGTTCTTGGATGGCATTATAGGACAAAAAATTGGCGCCAAAAATCGTACAAATAACTGACATAACATGAGAAAAACTTCATTTTTATCTTTTAGCATCTATCTGATTAAGATTGATTTTTTAAGGCTACACGAAAGGCTAAAACGAATTTATACCATTATAAAGTTTGTTATATTTTCTTATTTTAAGAAGACAATTTGTAGACATGATGTCTGATATACCATTACATAAAATAACGTCAGCATTTAAGTCTTGTAAAGAACAAACATTACAAGGGGTAAACTTTCTTTGAATTCCTTAGAGGATATTCCTCAATCTGTGATCCTTGTTGAATATTTAATTTTCAATTTTAGGTGTTGGAGTAATATCAGAATGAGCTGCTAAATTTTTATAATAAACATGAACAGTATGAGAAAGTTCATCATAAGTTAGGCGTATCTCGTAAACGATTTCCAAAGTGAATTTCCCTAGAGTTTTACGAGATTGTAGACTTCTAGATAGAAAATATTGTATAGTTGAATTTTATATATTTTATATCAATTTACGTTCTATCTTACGTCTTTTGATGTAATATGATTTCTGTATTTCATTTTATGTTAATCGTATTTCAGTGGATTTTCTTGTGGCCTTAATATTCCTTGCAATCTGTTTACATTACTTCATTATATTGTCGAAAAGCTATAGCGTAGATTATTACAAGAAAAAGTATCGAACAAAAATCAAAAATGAAGATAAGCTTAATTTAGAATACGTAAACTGAACCTAGTTTACTTAATGAAGAAATTGTAATTTAGTTCAATTGTTTAGTGTTATACGGTGTAAAATGATCTTTGTTTCAAATCACAATTTAAATAAATGTCCTTCAATAGATTACTTAAACCTTCTAGGCCAACATTGATTTTATTTAAAAAATAACAATAACAATAACAAAAGTTTAACAAAACTACACAAAACTAACTTTTTGTGGCCTCAAAAGTTATGAAATAAATCAAACTGAAATAATAGGATAGGGTCGCCTATATTGGACCGGATCCTTAATTGGACCTTTGCAGATTTGAGCAAACCGACAAGTGGTGCTATCCGTTAATACTAACTAGAACTTTATATCAACATCAACAAAGAAGAAAAAACTTACTAAGTGTGTCCTATCCGTTTACAAACTTACAAGTGGGAATTACTACAAAACTTACCAAAAATACTACGAACTGTGGCAGAAATAAATTATTACAAATAAAGAAATATCTTTAAAATGAAACTATCCATAGAGAGGTTAACCTCCTTTAAAAAACCAAAACAAATTAATGTCAAAAATAATAAAGCTAGCTGTCATATGTCAATATTGAATTTTAAAACTGATAATTAAAATGACAGCTAACCACGACCTAAGACATATAAGTATTTTTAATTATTACAAATTCTTTACAAATCCTTACGAAAGCAGCAATTATTATTATTAGAGAAAAAATGTCTATCGTTACTTTAAAATTTAAACACAAAAAAGTTACCTTGATTTTCACTAAATTTCTTTACTTAACATTTCTGAGGTTGGAACTGGAGATTCACTGCCAAGCAAAAAACTGTATCTATAGACTGGGAAAGATACTCTGAGACGGTTGCTTAGGACATTGAAGTCTGAGGTTGAAACTGGTACATTGGACACACCCTGGAAACCGCTTCTTAAAAAATTGGAACCATCGTGGTTATACTTCTAATATGTTGTAAAACGCCATTTACAAATCTCTCATATGAGATACGGCATACAACAAAAAAAAACAGTGATTACTCGTTCAGAGTTGACACATTACTTTGGGTAAAAATCACATTTTTTCACAAATTGCAGGTTCCCTCCGACTAAATTAAACACGACGGCTTTAATCGCCCATTTTTTCCAACTTAAAAACTTGAATTTCTTCCATGTACCAGCCGGCTCCTATGCCACACCTTTCCCCTCTCCAACCCTGCATACCAGTCTTCACAACCGAATTCTGGACAAACTTGCTCCAAACTATATCGCAAAATCACCTTGAATCACTTCCAGTTCAAAACTAACACGTACAAATAAATAAAACCAAATATAATTATAAATTCCTTCTTGGGGAGTGTGGGATGTGTACACAAAGACACCAAAATTTATATATGGCCCAGGAGCGTACTAGATAATTTTTACACTTCCAATATTCGATAGTTTTTTAAGGAATTTTCTGCATGCTACAATATTACTGTCCAAAAGGCATATGTTAAAAAGGTTTTTTATTTTTTTAAGCAGGCATGTGCCTCCGATTTTGATTGCCTCAGTAACTACACAATCTTCGCCTGGAGATTTGTTATTCTTAGTTTTTCTTAGGACTAGTTTTGTTTCGTTTATTGTGATTTCCTGTAGTAGTTCTGATCCTTGGTTGGCAACGCCCTTTTTCCTTGTTAATATTTCTGGTACTTGATCTTCTCTGCTATTTGCTTTGTGTGGGCTTGTGTACAGCAATTTGTATAAGTCTTTAACTTCTATTCGATTCTATTCAATCTTAGCATCGCGTTGATTATATTCGTAAGGAATACTATGGTTTTCGCCGGCAAATATTTTAGAGCCCTGTTTGTTATTTGGTCTAATCCAGATCCAGGTGCTTTTTTTGACAAACTATTTTTAGTTAGTTCGTTTATCTCATCCGGTGATGTTGGAGGGATGTTTTCGTTTGCGTCTCTTCTGCTACTCTCTCAAGAGTAGTCCTTATTACCTCTGCTTTTTTTTTAGTGGAATATACTATTCCGATTTCTCCGTATATTGGGGGTATTGGTTTTCTATCCATTCTGAGTATTCTTTGGAGCTTCCAAATATTTTGCATATTTGAGCCTTGTTTTTCTATGTTTTGAATGTGATTTTTCCAGTTTTAACGACGGTGTTGTCGAAGTGTTGTTTTAACCTCTTCATTTAGACTATTTGCCCTGTTTTCGTCCACCTGGTTTCTTGTCCTTCTCGCTGTCTGCTTTGCTCTATTCTTTCCCCTTATTAAGTCCTTTATTTCTTGAGGTATGTCTTCAAATCTTCTCATGTGTATCTCTACTTTCACTTTTGTAGTGCTATTCCTGAGTGCCTGTTGAATGATATTCTTAAACCCTAGAACTCTATTCTCTACGAATCTAATTATGGATGCGCCAATTGCTTGATATTCACTAGGCATTTCAGAGAAAACAAAAGTTTCACCTAATATAAACAAGAGTGATCTTATTTTATACAGTTTGTTATGTCATACCCTATATAATATATACATAAATTTAAAGATATTTTTTATAATATACTATTCATTCTATACATTCTTTTACTAACTAATATATAAAATATTTCAATAAATATTTTACATTTTTCAGAGATAGACGATTTAAAATATGCCCCTGTTTCTTTTATTATTGATATTACTAAGCAACTCAACTATGAAAAATTTCCAATAGCATAAAATAGTTTCACGATATTGTTACGGCATTCTCTTCATACTTTGATCGACCAAAGGATAGAAATCGTCCCAGACTAAACGTAAAAAATCCCATTTTCGTTCAAAGTCGATAGCATTCTAGCAAGGAATGTCCAGAACAGACGGCTGTTAATAAATGTTGAGTCTAGATTTTTCCTATCTCAGAGAAACGATTATGTCGTAAAGAGGAAATAAAGTAACACAACGAGGCTGACCAAAATCGGTCAAGTCGTTCATGAAAAACTAAATCAATAAGTTGCAGGAACACTTGTCTTACTCCTATCACTTTTTCGACGTAAAGGTTAGATTTACATTTCATTAGGTGCTATAAATCAGGAGAAAAGTATTAGCTATATAAGTATAGAGAAGATGTGATAAAAAAATCTGATACGAGGTATCGTTGTTAAAAGTAAAATATGTCAAAATATTTGTAACAGACAAAATGATTTTGTAAATTAGAACACCGACGGAGTAATATAGTGAAAGTTAAGCTTGGAAAAAAACCGTATATGAAAATTATACAGGGTTGCGAAAAAGTCGAAGAGCTCTTCCATATATTCTTTCCTTAGTTTTAGCTTTTCGTCAGTCGTTATCATATTATTTCCATTTTTGTCTAAAAGAGTTGTGTTGTGGTTTCTTTTTTGCGGCTCTGGTATTTGTTTAACCTTTTTATGTAGGTTGAATAGGTCGTATTTGTTCTGAAGATCTTCTATCTCTTATTTTTCCTCATAGTAAGTTTGTTTGCCTCTCTTATCATTCTTCTGATTTCATTGTTAATGATTTGGTAATTGTGACTGTCTTTGTTCTTGACTTATGTGGTCCATCCTGTCGAGTATTTCTTCAGTCATCCAGTTGTCTCTTTCTTATCGGTTCTTTTAATATCTCTTTGCATTGAACAAGGAGGCAGTTTTTTAATGTTTCCCATTGTTGATTTATCTCGTTTGTGCTAGAATCCAATTTATCAAAGTTTTTGTATATTTTCTGTTGGAGTTTGTTTTTTTTATCAGCTACTTTCAGTTTTCTAACATCTAATTTTTGAGTTCTTTGGGGTTTTCTAATACGTTTAAGCTTAAGCATGACATTAGCGATTAATGGGTTATGGTCTGATGTGATATCTGGTCCTGGATATGTTTTAAGTGAATTGATGGTGTTACGATATCTCTCTTTAATCATTATATAATCGATTTGGTTTCTTACCACTTTTTCCGGTTTATCTGCTGGTAAGTGCCATGTATATAACCGTCTCATAGGTAATTTGAAGAACGTGTTTGTGATAATTAGACTTCTTGGCAGAATTATATTAGACGATCTCCTCTATTGCTACGTTCCCCTAGTCCTTGATCTCCCATTATTGTTCCAGCTCTTTCCTTGCCGACTTTTGCATTAAAATTGCTCATAACTCCCATAATTTCCTTGTTCATTGTTATTTTTAGTGCATCTTTAATTTGTTGGGAAAATGTTTCTACTTCATCTTCTGTTGCATCTGTCGTTGGCGCATATACTTGGATCAAATTTTGTGTCTGATGTCCTTATTTGTAGTAGCATCACTTTTTCTGAGATTAAGACAAAACCCTTTATTGACTTGTTGATTTCTGTATCGACAATAATTGTTACTCCACGTCTATGCTGGTTGTCAACATTTTCCGAGTAATATAAGGTACCGGTTTCTGTCGAAAGGTATCCTGAGTTAGGCCACCATGTTTCGCTTACACCTGATATATTTATAATTATTCTTCTCATTTCTTGAAGGGTGTTATGCATTTTACCAGGTTAATATATGATTTTGACGTACCTATTTTTGGTTTTAATAATTTTACTTTGTCCTGTTTCGATGTTTGACAAGAGTTTCGTCGGTTAACTACCTGGGAGTCCTTGTCTGCTTCTCCTCTGCCGGATCATGAGCTTCCATTCCCATAATCAGTTTCTTTTTTTCTTTTAGTACTCATTGCCATAATGATTGTACTAGAGATATTCAACTGGATCTTTAATGCAGTGGTTTCTCCTTGCCCTCTGCATCCTTATGTCGTTGACCATTTACTTAATTTATCGAACGTTACTTAAGAGTGTAGGCGCAAAATTTTGGGCCAATGCTTTTTAAATGCATTCATTTTTTTCGAATCCTGAGCAAACTAATATATTTTAAAAAAAAATTTAAACGCACAATGAAAGAATACATTATTACCGAGGGCAGAAAGTTCCTTAGAAAAACAAAAATTTTTTTTGAATGAGATATTTAAAATTAAAAATCAGACTCAATTTTCTCTTCTTTTTCACCCCTGTAACTTTTTAAAATAAACGTTATGAAAGTTTTCAGGGACGTTCGGCCCTCAGTAATAATATAATCTTACATTCTGTGTTTAAATTTTTTAAAAATATTTATCAGTTTTCTCAGGATTCGAAAAAAATGAAATGCATTAACAAGCATTGGGCCGAAATTTTGCGCCTACGCTCTTAATGGTTATATTACATACGCTACATCAAATATATTATACATTTCTTCTATGTGTTACTCCAAAATACGATCGTAAATATTTAATAATAATTCAATAATAATAGGTTTTATGAGCTGGAGAGCGAACTAAATATATAAATTTAAATAAAACACATCAAAAGATAAACCAATAGATTTATTTCATTTCAATATCAGCAATTACCGTTATTACAATAAATATATTTATTATTCGAGGTCAATCACAAATACGATTTATTGGAATTTTAGAGTAACTAATAAAATTTGTATATAAATATTGTATATATGATGGAGAAGATATATTCATTAACCCAGCTTTTAATATGTAAATCTTTATAAATTGTGTGATTATTTATTAAATATCTTTTGAATACTACATAAAGTGTAGAACAAAAAATTTTAACTGATTTAGGTATTTTCTACAAATTAATGTCAAATGGGTGTGAAAACATTCTAATATTATGTTTGTAGGAAAATGACAAAGTAATATTTATAAAAAGTGTATGAATAGGAAAAGATCATAAAGATCCATCGGAAAAACTTAATTTGGTTAAACTATAAAATTTTGTGACTGTATGTACCGGGTGGTCCAATAAGGCGATCTGTCGGCTATATATCAGAACCTATTCATGTTATAACTTTAGGAGAAAAAATTCGCTAGTAAAAGTAGCCAAGAGACATCGCTGGAAATGACTTTCAAGTTTCTGCGTTAACTGCTAGGGGGCGTAACCAGTGAAGAAAACTTTGAAAACCTATTTTTTGGGAAATATGCCCAATTATACCAAGTGTTAAATAAGTAAACTAGAAATAGGCCTAAATTACGCACAAAGTTGTTTAAGTACTTTTTTTTAATTTTTTCAAATAAAGGGTGGGGGAGAGTGGGAAAGTATTTGTGGATAAATACCTATAACTTTGGTTTGGATCAACAGATTTTAACGAAATTAGTGTCATTAGAAAGAGTGTGTATAAATTAATTTACATATACTATAAAATAATTACATTTAGTTTTAATTGTCATAGGTAGAGAGTACTTTCGAATAGAAAAAATTGAAATTTGTTTTTCTTCAAAATGTTTAATTAAAACACCTATTTATTGAAAATTCGTAACAAAATGGTGCAAATCGCATGTTAATAGCTTTTGTCAAACTTGAGATATGAATAAAAATGCATAAACATAAGTAAGTATAGTATTAAAAAAAAATTTCAAATCCTTTATCTATCTATCTATACAAGGATTTTTACAGCTTTCGCCGCCTTCCTTTTTTCAGCAAACGTCTCCAGTCCTTTCTCTTTTGCCATTCTCCATCTCTAAGGTCTCGTTTTTCCATGGCCTCGTCCACTTCATCCCTCCATGATCTTCGGGGTCTACCTATTTTCCTCCTTCCTATTGGGCTCCAATCCGAAATCTTTGCTATTCACCTTGTATGATCTGTTCTTCTCACATGTCCATACCAAATTAAACGTTTTGCTGCGATGTAGCTAAGTATGTCTTGTTCTACTGCCATTCTTCGTTTTATCTCCTCATTTCTGATGCGATCCATTTTTGTCACTCTGCAGCTTCTTCTCATGAACTCCATTTCAGTTGCTGTGATTTTGGACCTGTTTCGTTTATTTATTACCCAATTCTATGCTCCATAGGTCATTATACTGCGTACCAAGGTGTTACAAATTCTCTTCTTTGTATTTCTGGTAATCTGTCTATCCCACAGTACCCCGTTCATATGTTTAATACATGTTCTTGTCTGTGCCAATCTGCTGGTTATCTCTTGCTTGGTGGTTCCATTTTTTGAGAGTATGAATCCTAAATATTTGAATTTGTTAGTGCCGTTAATTTCCCTATTATCGTCCATTTCCAACTTTCTCACTGGTTCTTGCTCTGTTGTTAAACATTCGGTCTTTTCTAGATTTATTTCCAGTCCATTTTTTGTGTATTCCTTTTCTAATTTTCGGAGCATATAGCACAAATCTTCTTCATCTTGAGCCGTTACCACTTGGTCATCTGCAAAGCTTAATGTGTACAAGAAGTTGTCCCGGATTGGTATTCCCATCCCTTTACATTTCCTTTTCCATGGTTTTAATATTTGTTCGAGGAATATCTTGAACAGTGTCGGAGATGTAGAGCATCCCTGCAATAAGCCTTTTGTGGTCTTAAATTCGTTGGAGTATTTATTGCCGGTTTTAACTCTTACCTTGTTGTTGTTGTAAAGGTTTTTTACGGCTTCTATTAACCTCTGAGTTATTCCGATTTCCTTTATCGTGTTCCATAGTTGTTTTCTGGGGACCGTGTCATATGCCTTTTTTAAATCTATGAATGCCATGTGTACTAGTCTATTTTTTGCCATTTTTTTTTCAATTAATTGTTGGAGTGTATAAATGTGGTCTATGCAAGATCTTCCTGCCGTGCTTCTCCGATTTTATTTGAGATAGATTTTTCCAGTTTTTCTTTCAGTATTTTTCCATATAACCTGTCCATACATGCTATCACACTAATGCCTCTGTAGTTCCCGGATTTCTTCTTATCTCCCTTTTTATGTATCGAGGTTATATATGCTTTGGAACGGAATGGACAAACTACACAGAATTATACACAAAATGTTCAGTAACGCTATAAACCTGAACGAAATACCAGAAGAATAGTCCAAAGCATATATAACCAAATCCTTTATAAAAGGTATATAATAGAATACCCAAACGGGCTATATCACAATTACATCACAGAACGTTTTCGGAAAGTTAATTTCCATAATCAGTGTAACGAAGTAAATATGCTATGAGCCACTAAAATATATGGGTGAAAACCCGTTAAATGCTGTTAATTTATAGTTATGTTACATTATATATTATTACAAATTAGGATGTTTAAGTTACCGTTGAAATTGGTAACATGGCGACGTATGGCTCTACATAGGTTACATGGTCCTGAGACAAAGTGTCTTTGAGGACCTGTTGATAACAACGCGTTGTTATCAACAGGTCAACTGCGACGTATACGCATGTCTGGTTTATCACGAGAAAGCGTTTGATCGAGTACAGCACGCCAAGATGATGCAAATACTAAAAGAAGCAGGAATTAACAACCAAGATCTGAAAACAATTAGAAATCTTTACTGAAATCAGACAGCAGTTCTCAGAGTTGAAGTTGAACACACTGACTATGTGAAAATCATTAGTGGAGTGAGGCAAGGCTGTATTTTGTCTCCTCTTCAATCTGTACTCTGAAACAATATTTATCGAAGCTTTGCACGAAACTGAGAAAGGAATTCTACAAAATGGTTATCGGCTAAACAACATCAGATATGCAGATGACACCATAGTATTTGCGGACAACTTAGAAGACCTACAAGTTCTTATGAACAAAATCACGTATTACAGTCAACAACATGGACTCAATATAAACGTTAAGAAGACAAAGCTTATGATAATTAGCAAGAAAAGGATAACAGAAGGTCAACTCTACGTCAACCAATCATCTCTAGAGTGACGCACTACAACTACCTCGGCACCATAATAAATGAAGAATGGTCCAACAAACAGGAGATAAGAGCACACATCCGAAAAGCTAAATCCACCTTTAATCGGATAGGGGCCTTCTTCAAGAGTCACAACCTCTCTCTTGATACAAAAGTAAGAATGTTGCGATGCTACATCTTCTGTGTCCTTTTTTATGGTGTTTAATCTTGGACCTTGAACGAAGATATGTGCAGAAAACTGGAAGCATTTAAGATGTAGCTATATCGGAACATAGTTAAGATGCCGTGGGCTGACCGAGTCACAAATGAGGAGGTCCTCAGAAAAATGAATAAGAAGCGAGAGGTACTGACAAAAGTAGAAATCTCGAAAGTTACAATTCTTCGGACATATTATGCGAAATGAATCCAGATATGCTCTCCTTCAAACCATCCTGCAAGGAAAAATATTTTGAAAACGAGGTCCAGGAAAAAGAAGAACATCTTGGTTAAAGAACCTCAGAATCTGGTCCCATATAACATCTGCGCAGCTTTCCGCGCTGCTGTAGATAAGATAAAGATTGCCATTATGATCGCCAACATTTGTAACGGAAAGGCACATCAAGAAGAAGAAGAATGTCTAATAAAATTTTCTGTACGGCTGCTAGTTTACGAGATACATCACGAAAACCCTTTGTCCCCTTTTTTCAAGATGGCGGCCGTGGACAAGGGTGGTCCACACAAGCAAATGCAACCCTAATTAGTTTTTTTATCACGGCTATGTCCATCTTATAAGTTTTTAGTTATTCGATATTTCATTTTGTTTATCTTTATTTTAGATTTATATTTGATTTAGTTTTTTTGAGACTCCAAATATTTCTACAGAAAATTTCGAATATCATAAATATGTAGATAAATATGGAAAGGAGTAAAAGTATATAAAATAAAATTTATTATAATAGGGTAAAAAGGTCTATAAAAATGGTAATAATCCACTATTTCATCAGCTTAAACTAACACAATTTTGAGGGCTAGCTCTGTTATGGGGCATATACCATTCACTATTCACAGATACCGATGGAGTTGAGGAGTCGTTACAAATAATCCCCTCCGAAAGTATAACGAACTTCTGATTTTATTTACTTTTTTTTCTTTGGAAATTGCCTTTTTTGGAAAAGATTTTTCTCCAGAGCTTCGCATTACGTCTCTCCGTGACATCCGGCGGAAATGACCATATTTTTCTACTTACGTCTCTTCCTCATTTTCAGAAAATACATTCGTAGCGGATTAAGTCAATACAATTTTCGGATATACTTCCTCTGCAAGTTTTTAGGGATCGTTTTTAAAAAGAGGGAGGGAAAATAGGTCGGAAGTCAAATATTCGTAATGGTTTTTACAAGTGCAGATAAAAAAGCAAATTGGTTCAGTTTAAAATCGATCAACTTTTGATGTATAATATATTTTTAGGTTAGCGGTATCTATAATCTCTAATGAACACCTTCTAACGTTATACAAGGCGTTACAAAAGTTTCTTTTGACTACTTTTTTTGCAGTTTTTATTTTAGAATATCAATATAATGAAAATATTGATTTATACAATAAAAGGTAAATAAACCTCAAGTGGGGTGTCATAATTTTAGCAAATGTGCATTTTTTATTTTCCAAGTAAAGATTTTTATTTTGTCCTGTTTGGACAATAATAAAATTTGGTAATTTAATCAAATTTACTTATTACATCTGTCTGGTAAGCCCAAGCGTTTTTTAAGCCTTTCCACTACCCTGCTGTTGTCCAGTAGGCTTACCGCACTAGAATTATGATGAACTTCTATCTGCTGTAAATACCTACGCTTTTTTATTTCTTCGCGCACTCACTGAAAGATCACGATGATGACGTCGTTATTGACGTAGTATGGTGCATTAACAATATTAACAAGAACTTTCAATGGTAACCTTTGCAGGATTTCAATACTTGATTCATCTGTACATCTCCACAGCTGAATGCTATAGGTCCAGAAGGGGTTTAGAATTATTTTATATTATATAATTACTAGAATGTGGCCCGATTCTCACGCATCAGGATTCTAAAACGTATGATGTTCTACTAAAATGTTTTTGTTTTGTCACACCAAAACTATTATATGCATATTTATTTTGATATTATAAATGAATATGAAAAATGCATAATACAACGTTTTAAGACGCACAAAACGGTACACTACAAATAAGCTATAGTATCGTGTTCGACAATTGGTAATAAACAGACTTCGGTCTTATAGTCGTCATCGTTTCTCCAAGAGAGGTTATAATTAAAAACTGATTGATTTTTTCTATCGTAATATATTCGTTATTTCCTGCCCTGTCATTTGCTATGTCGCATGTTAGGATTCGATCAGTTGTTTATTTTGTATTCAGTCAGAGGAGTTCTTTAAGTCAATAAATCAAAATTTGTCATATAGTCAATCTATTTTTATCTACAGTGCCCTATGAATATGGATATCTCGTATGTCACTATATGTTCATTAATTATGAAGATACTATGTAGGAGAGCGCCGGGAGTGTTTGGACAATTTTTTAATAAACAATTATGGCGTGGATATGGATAACAAATATCTAAAATTTTGAAATCATACTGATTAATGTATATCTTCTCACTATATATTTGCATAGTTTGTGTACAAATATAACAATGTGAATGAAATATTTGCATATATATACTTGAGGTTCAGACCCTCCCGACTGACCAGGAGGGTCTGAACAATAGACGAATAAATACAAAAATATTACTTAAGGTTTTTATATCTGACACTTTGATCTGTCAAAGGATTTGGTAAACTTACAATCACTTCTTCGTATGTTACAAATGCTGGAGGCTCTTCACTAACTATAAACCGGTTGGAAACAACTTGTTTTTTCAAAAATTTTACGTTGTAGCGATCTACAACAACTTCGTCAATTTTGGCGGCATAATGTCGAACCGATTTTTTTCCAAACATCTTGCAAACCACAAAACTATCAATTTGAAGTCTAGTAAGGTCCTCATCCTGATCTTCTTCATTTTCCAAACTTAAATCTGAAAATGAGTCTTTGTAAATCACTTCTTCCTAATCGGAAGAAGACTGAATGCCAAACTATGCTATTCATTATGATTATCAAATCATCCAAATTCACTCGCCACCTCTGCTGGCTCGGTGGGCTCGCACTACTGAGCCCACCACTGCTTAGAAGACTAAAACAGTTGGATCTTCTAGATCTTTTCACTGCTAGGAACTAGATAGAACAATAAAACACTAAAAACTTTATTTTCAAAACGTACACAAAATTTATTATAATACCTTATCATTACAGCTGTTTAGCCGGAGTGCCTTTCTTAAGTGATCTATTTTTGATGTATGTGTTTACCTTAAGTTGGTCATTTAGAATTATGTCTATGCTTTTTAATTTGGTAATTTCCATAGATTCTAATAAAGTTAGCTTAAGGTCTTTATTTTGTATGTGAAGAATTTGAAATTCGTCATTAAAAAGATCAATTCGTTATCTATTTGGTCTCAAACAAACAACTCATTGCAAGACCCACTTCAAAAATCACGGAATTTTGACGCTTCCCTCTTCATTTATTTTGGAAACGGTTTGTTTGATTCGCAAGCATCTAAACATTTTCCCCGATAGACCTGACAATGGCTACTCCATTAGAAATTCGGATTGTAACGTTTATTTACCGATCCCGTCCACTCAGCTAGTAAAGAATTCTATTCTATATAGTGCAAAAAAACTTTATAATCACCTTCCAAGAGAAATTAACTCCGCAACATCTTTCATTAAGTTTCGTAAGATGACAAAAATCTATCTCTCTGAAATTATTCAGTTGACAAAGAAACAAAATTAGTATTGTTTATAATTACATTTGGGTGTCTCAAGCAATGGGAGGCAATTTGTCTCATTTGTTGTTGTCTGTACAAATTATGTAAGTGATACAATAATTTTACTAATTTAAAATTGTATTGTTCTGTTGTTTTTTTTTATTATATTTGTTTTTGTTTTATACTTTTTATACCTTTTGTAATTTTTGACTGATTTTTTTTAGCTTTGTCCATAAAATTGATAAATAATTTTCAGTGACAATAAAGCATATTTCTATTCTATTCTATTCTAAAAGAATGATCTAGAAGATGAAGTGCGAATATAACGTTTGTTTTTCTATTAACAAAAGCCCTTTTATGTTCTGCTATTCGTTTATTAAAAGTTCTACCAGTTTGACCGAAGTGAGTTTTTGGTCAGTCGCCACATTTAAGTTTGTATACACCACTGTATAAGTGCTTTTTATTGTGAATCTTGTTGTTTTTAATATATTTGTCTAAGTTGTTGTTTGTTCTAATAGCTGGTGTTATTCCTTTCTTTTTTATGTGTTTGATTATTTTTGTTGATATCTTGCCTGTATAACATATGTAATCGAGTAGAAGGTACTGGTTTTTTTTTTTCTGGTGGTGGAAATAATAATTTTAGGGCTTTCTTGTGTAGTTTTTGATTTAAAATTTCATTAATTGTTTTTTCGTTGTACCCGAATTTCTATCAATCTAAATTCCGATGTCAAAATACAGCTTTGAGATAGAATTAAATATCATTAAGCAGTCAGCAGATAGATAGATTTAGATAAATTTAGAGAGGTGACCTTTTAGACTATTCCACTGCGACCTTTTTTAGATCCATTGTAGTCCTCTAGTCCTAGATAACATTTCCTAGCCTGACCCTTTTTATAAAGTCTAGTAGCTTCGAGACTGTACCTTCCATGTAGCTATTTGCCGGTGGATTTTCTTCTCTTAATGCAAAGAATCGTACGTTTGCTAGACTGTCACACTGACCTAAAATGTGCTCTGCGGTTTCTTTTTCGAGGTGACAGAATCTGCACAGTTCATCGTCTGATAATCCCATCAGCTTCTAGTGCCTACTCAGCTTACAGCTCTGTTAGAAGACCTACTATGGCTTTGACTGTTTTCCTGTCTATGCTTATTAGGTCCGCCGTAAATTTTGGCGTATGTTCTGTAATGAACTGTTTTGCTTGTCTTTGTCCTGGTGAATTCCTCCACAAATCCAGAGATTTGTGAGCTACCCACTTCCTTGTAACCGTTCTTGTTACTGACTTTGCAACGCCGCCGAAGGGTTCCGGTCCAATGAATGGCATTGATGAGCCTTGTTTGGCCATTTCATCTGCTTTTTCATTGCTCTTATGACCCTCGTGCCCCGGTACCCAGGCTACCATAACCTTGCTACGGTCTCTTAGTTTATTTAGGGCACACACGCAATCCCATACTAGCTTAGAATTGACCTTTACAGAATTGAGTGCCTTAAGCGCTGCCTGACTATCTGTGAAGATGACAACTGAACAGAAAGTTCTTTTCTGCCTTTCTATTTCTTCCACGCAGTGATGGATTGCCGTTATTTCCTCCTGGAAAACTGCCACATCCTTAGATAGACTTACCGGGAAATGTATTCCTTGATTTGTCCCTACTAGGCTGGCTCCCACACCCTTCGATGTTTTTCAGCCATCTGTGTACCAGGTAGCAGCAGCTTGTATGGGTACACCTTTATTCCAGTTTTTCCTGCCTGGTATCTTAATTGTGAGCTTATTGTCAAAGCTATATATCGTAGCTGTTGTATCGATAGGTTACCACATCACAATATCGGCTTTTAGCTCATCGAAAGCAGTCGAAAGAGGAGTCAGGAGTCTGATCAAAACTTTTCTTAGTCAGCGTTTGACCTTGGGTACCTACTGCACGCCTTCTGTAATGAATGGTGAAACAATTTCTGAATTTATTGATATTTATAGAGATGGTTTATGTTTGTGGGATACTACGAAAACAATGACATCAAGCAACTTTGTGTTTAGACAATAGTTCACACGATCAACCAATAAGTTCTTTATCCAACATTTTTTTTCCGTCTTTTCAAATGGTAAGGCTAACAAGCACAATGCTGCTGCCACTTTCTTCCTTCTAATTATATTTTGCGTACACTTTACTCAAACATTTTTTGACTGAGCAATGTACACCACTGTAAAAACGGACTAGGATTAAAGTCGCAGCGCTAGTTTGATACCAAGTCAGAGCGTGAGTGGAACCGACAATCCAACTAATAGTCCTACTAAGTGGGACTTCAAATTGGAACGTGAATGCCTACTTTAAGCTTAAAAAATCCTAAATTTTGGTCAATATTTTACCTAGAATATGTTTTGTTGCAAAGACTTCACTTTTTTTATTTAATTCCTATTTGCCATTAAAGATATAAAAATACATATGTAGGTATGTAGGTAATGTGGCTTTTATTCATCCGTGGCTAAATATGTATATGCGGATAAATCCGAAAAAAAAAACGATTTTCCGAAAACCCATTGTATAATAAATATTTGTGAATTTATTTCTTGATAATATTATTTTTAAGAGAATTCCAATTTGCTTTATTATATTACAAATCCGTACTAATCTTGTGCAAAGTAAACTGTCTTTGTTCTTTGTTATCTGGGAGAGCTCAATTTTCTCCGACTTCCTTTCTTGGAAATATCCATTAAGTAGATTGATCTTGTCTTCCAGATTGACGTTTTCATCCTTCCAGATTATGTAAAGCGTTAAATCTTGTTATATCGTCAACACATTTTTTATAATCTCATTTACAGGTATATCAGTGTAGAAGCTTGCTCCATTATAAATGGTATGTTAATCTTACGCAAATACCCCTATAATTGTTAACGCTCATGAATATCTTTTGTATTTCGCTAGAAGCAATCATTAAAGTGGTTCAAATTACTGAGTCTGTCGTTTTAGAATCCAGTGAAGTAGATGTGATGGATGCTGATTAAAGGGCTGATTAAAGGGCTTTTTAATATTTGTTCAAATTTTATTTCTATCGCTTGAATGAGGGTTAAAAATAAGAAAAGTTTACCATATCTTTTTATGTCATACTAGTTTATTATTGTGTTTTTATTGCTTAGTTGCCAACGGGCGTAAAGATACAAACAAAAAGATAACTTATTAGAAACATCTTTACTTAACAACATTTCAAAACATTATTTAGAATTCACATAAAACTGGTAATTATGAAAGGATTCGGTGATATTTAGATTACCCGCGGCAAACGTTGACTCATGTTTCATAGCTTGGGTGTCAAGTTTCTGTAAGGAAACGCCGGATCCAGAAAGTATGCCTGCTAGCATTCTTGAAACCTCATTCTTTAAAGATATGCTGTCCTCTAAATATCTTTCAGCAACCGACGTACTCTTCCATCCACCATGGCACTTTAACGTGGTCATACTGGCTCCAGCTTCTGCCAGAAGAGTTGATGCAGTCCGATGCAGGCAATGACCTGTGTACTTCTCAGGACTGCTCAAACTCAGAGGTTTTGCAATGGTGGACGGGATTTTTCTAACTGGCTGTACAGTACTACTACCTTGTGTAAGTCAAAAGAAGTATTTGTTCTGAAGAACCACGGGGTCGTAAAGACATCCCGTACTAACTTCAAACTCTTCTCTACAGAATCAAAAGCGTTCTCGTAATCGACAAATGCAAGAACCAGTAGTATGTTGCACTCGATGCACTTTTCTATTCAGATCTTTATGGTATGCAAATGGTCATTTGTGCCATATCCTGCCCTGAAGCCTGCCTGTTCTTTGGGCTGATAGAAATCAAGTTTAGGTGTTAGTCTCTTTGTTAAGATTTTCATAAAGAGTTTGTACATATGTGTCAAGAGGCTGATGGGCCTATAATTTTCTAATTTAGTAATATCGCCTTTTTTGTGTAACAAGACTATCACTGCATTGTTCCAGTCTTTTGGAATGGTAGCTGCATGTAAGCATTTATTAAACAGTTCGCTTACTGATTTTAATAGAATTTTTCCTCCTGCTTTATTGCCTCAATAACGAGTCCATCATCACCAGGCGAGGTATATAGGTATTGTGGTCTTTGGCTGGTATAGAGATCTTTATAAAACTCTCTGGTTATTTTCAGAATGTTTTGTTTATCTGTTGTTGCCTTTCCGTCTTTATCTCTTAGCTTGTATTTTTGTTTTTTACTTTGTGTGAGTTTTCATTATCTTTAAACCTTTGTTCTCTTCTACTGTTTAAGTAATTACATTAGTATTATATCTTCTTACATTTTTTCTAATTTCCGCTAAAATTGTTTTATTTAGTTTTCTATATTCTTCTTTGTTTCCCATTTCGTTCTCGCTTAAACCATTTCAAATAAGTAAAAAGAAATAAAATAAGACTTACTCACAACCAATTTAATTTTACCACTAAAGCGAAAACCGGTTTCGCTTACTACACTTTGCTAAGCATCTTCAGGCCTAACGGTACTAGGTAAATTAAATGCTGAAAATTACAAAATCCCAAATTAGGGTGCTGTCTTAAAAAGGATAACAATTACAGCATATTGTTATTGGCTTATTGGCATAATTGCTGTAATTGTTATCCTTTTTAAGACAGCACTCTAATTTGGGTTTTTGTAATTTTCAGCATTTTACCTGGTACCGTTAGACCTGAAGATGTTTAGCAAATTGTAGTAAGCGAAACCGGTCGTTTTGGTGGTAAAATTAAATTGGTTATGAGCAAGTCTTATTTGATTTCTTTTTACCTACCTTATTAATAATGTACTTTGAAAAATCAAAATATCTTAAAAACTAATAAATTTAGAAATAGGGAATATCAAATAAAAATTGAAACATGGTAACGGTACTTTTTCCTAGTGACATAAATACTATTCGTATTCGTATTAGTATTCGCATTAGTATTCGTCGTATCTTTTTGCCCGCTGTTTCTTCGGAACTGCTATTAAAACAGACTTAAGCCATTCCTCAAGCTATGTCACCAGTAGAATACAGATCATTAAAAAGCTTAACTAAAGTATTGATGTGGTCCTCTTGTATTATTTTTAAGAGTTCAGCTGGGATTTTGTTTGGCCAGTGACTTGCTTGGTTTTGGCTGATTTTATTGCATGAAAAACTTCAGGTTTTAAACTCATTCTTCCATTTAGTCTTATTCTGTGTAGCTTAATGCCAGTTGATAACATCAATAATGCTGGCAACCTCATCTTTCTTGTCATCGAATGCCATAGTCTGAGGACTAGTACGCATTTCGATGCGCATCGCCCCGCCTCGAATTTTCCCATTGGCTCTTGACCTGGAAATCCCTATGAACAGCGCATATAAATATTGACGATTTTCAGGTCAGCCAACAGAGCCCAAAGCATCCTCAAAACTACCTGCTCATCCCCCGGCAATGTATTCAGAAGAAAATCTAAACCCAAACTCCCATTCCTACCCGCTATTCTGCTGGAACTCGCCAGCAACGAGCTCCCTGACGAATACATTGACATACAGGAGGCAACTCCCCTCTTTTACCACCGTCGCTTATTGTAATACTAAATGTTCACTTCGAACACTGACCACCGACGGGGAGGATCGGTTTTCTGTGGTTTTCCGATCCCATTGCACAACGTTACCCCGTCGATTCTTTGAGGTACCAGTCCACAGCTGCCCTCACGCGTCGCGATATTGATACAATAATTTAATAAATTAATAAACTTATAAACTTTTTCATATACTTACTAATTCTGTTTTAGATCAAAAAAAAATTCTGAAAAGAACCGTTCACTTACATACCTTTCGCCCCCGATTGTCCAGGACTAGAGAGAGCAGCAACCTCCAACAAACACCACACAGCACACCAGTAGACACATACCAAAAATCCAGTGCCATACACCCAATACAAAGGAAAACACGTCCTGAAGAGGCAAAAGCCTAAAACAGGACAGCACAGCCATCCAAACACAAGAAAAACACCCAAAAACCCACACGACCAACACTACAATGGTCAGCCAAGTCAGTCCCTCACGGGCTCTCCGAGAGCTTAGTGCTCTCGGGGCTCTGCTTCCTGCATTTATTTTCCATACTCTGTGGCTGAGAATTGTTTCAACTTAACTTGGTGTTTTTATTTCGACGAAGAAATTGTCATGTAAGAAATATCTTGCCTTTTTCAAGGCAAGACACCGAAGATAAAGTCCATAACCCGAAAATGGACTTAAGTAGAGGAGCTCTCGACAGTATATTCGAAGCCCTCTACAGAGCACCCGGAGACAACAGAAGGTGGTTAGACCCTTATTTGTTCCCCCGAGGTGACAATCTACACCATCCCTCCGTCTGAGCCTTTGCCTACTTCTTCGTCAAGTTGCCTCGAGCTTTGCCCATAAAATACATTTCATTTTTAAATAAATTCAGTGACTATATTTTTGGTGTCTGGCCAATTCTTTATATTTGTATAGTTCTAAGTTATATCAACGACACTAGGTTCTATTTAAATAAAATTATTTTTTGATATAGTTTGTAGAATAAACCGTAAATCTAAAGGAGCGTTAAAGGACTTTAATATTATTTCAAGAACTCAATAGCATTTTTCGTGACCTGTAAAATACACAAAATGCTGTAAGTGAAAGAAACTCCTACCGTCAAACTATCAAACTTTGAAATAACAAATAAAAGTTGTTATGTTAGTTTTCTCTATATAAGTTTGTATAATAAACTTTTAGATGTACCTAATAATAAAACCGAACACATTCAGCCTGGCACTTCTCCTATATTTGTTATAAATCCAGTTCAGAAAGTTTTAGCGCAATTCAAAATGTACAATAGATATTGTACTAAAGCTGTGTAAAACTAACAAAGTTGGTTGGTTATGGAAATGTACTCTTGAAACTCTTCATGAGTGCTTACTAATAGGAGAGCTTGGTAAACTACTAATTAATCAGTCCCGTATCCATAAGCGGAACTTAGCGGAATTTATTCGTTGTTACAAATTTATTTTTTTCTGTATAAAAGTAATATTCAGTATTTGCAACTTCTAGACAATTCCTGTTAATTTACATTGGAGTGCATCATACGTGGCTTCCGGATATATACGAGTATGCTATAGAGGGTTGTAAAATAATTGAGAGGAATTGTGATACAACTCGTTTTAATATATTTAACTGCTTTACAACATTTTATGTTTCAAATGTGTCATTCAGACTATTTTTTGTTTTATAAACTTCGTGATTTGGGACAGATAAAAATATTATTACCTCAATGGAAAAAAAGGAATTATATTTGACTAAGAAAACTACAGAATTATGTCAAAAAAACACAAGGTGTTGGTAAATAAGTACGGCAAACTTCAGGAGATGATTCGGCATAAAAAAAATAATGACAAATGCTTCATTTTCGAGATACGGGGTGTTGAAATTTATCTTACAAACTGACTATTTATTTATTGCCTGAAACTGGTTGAGATATGCAAATGATATTTGGTCGGTTTGAAAAGGTAGTAGTTGTCCGTTTTTTGAGATACAATTTTATATTTATCATTGTCGCGCATACGAGTAAAGGCATGCAATTTTTTAAGAAAAAAAAATAGGCCACTGAGATATTTTAAATGAAAAATTATTTTTTAATTCCTCGTTTAAGTTGTGATAAAAAATCTCTTTCTTTGTGCAAAAAATACAACATCTTTACGTGTATTTCTCAATTATTTAATACATGATCAAGAATTATCTTATACAATAATTTAAAATACTCGCAAAGCTACAACAAATGTTCAAAATGGCTTCCCTTAGACGTAACTTAAGACAATAATAATAATAGAGTTTATTTATAACAAAAAAATTGTGTTGCAATATTAAATTACATATTTTTTACAATATATAAATAAATTCAGTTTCTCACAAAAGTTGTCTATCACATCGACTACAACTTATACATGAGGGTTGGGTTTAACATTTTTATCGGACAAATTACGATTATAAAAACTTTAAAGTAGTAACATGGAAACTGTTGTCAAATTATAATTAGGAAAACACAAAATTAAAAACTACAACATTTATATGAAATTTCAGCTCATTAATACCTGTTCATTAATTCATGCAATGTCTATCTGTTACCATGAATCCATTCTTTTAATTCTTTTTTAAATTTTTTATAGTTGTATAGTTTATATACATTTCACTTTAACTTTTTCCAAGAGGCCCTACATCCTTTCTTAAGGGACTCCGTAAGTTAAAGTTCTGGTCCGCTGATTTACATTATTATCTGTCTCTTAAGTAGCTCTTACGTATCTTGGAAGTGTCATAACAGAAAACGGAGGTACAGAAGACAATATTATGAGGATACGAAAAGCCCAACAAGCTTTCAGCACGCTCAACCCTGTTTGGAGATCTGGTGAGTATACTACAAGGACAAAGATCCGAATATTCCGATCAAATGTCATGTCTGTTCTACTCTACGGATGTGAAACCTGGAAAGTGACAAACACCCTCACAGACAAACTGCAGGTCTTTGTTAACAAATGTCTACGAAGAATTGTACGTATATCCTGGCCTGACACCATCAGAAACGACGATCTGCTACACCTGACCGAACAAAAGAGGGTACAAAATGAAATTAAGTCCAGAAAGTGGGGTTGGATTGGTCACACACTCCGAAAAAATAGTTGCAGTATTGCAAAGACTGCCCTAGAGTGGAATCCCCAAGGGAAAAGGAAAAGAGGTCACCCAGTACAAACTTGGAGAAGATCCATCATGGACGAAATAAGAGGCCAAGGAAAGTCTTGGAATGAGGTGAAGGCCTTAGCGCAAAATAGAATCCGATGGCGCGTTTTCACTGAAACTCTATGCTCCACTTAGGAGTTCAAGAACCTTATATATATATATATATATATATATATATATATATATATATATATATATATATATATATATATATATATATATTGTCACCTTCCAAAACAAAAACCAAAACAAACAAAAATAAAAATCTCAATAAATAACACACATTTCATAAATATATCTCCAGAATAAATATAAATAACTTTAAAGAACTTAATGGTATAGAACATTACTTTCATCAAACAAACAATTACATTTACCTATATCTACTTCATTGAATAAAATCTGTCTCCTCAAGAACTTCCCCGTTTACTGTTAAACAATTACAATAGTTGACTTGAGTTCTCCAATCAACAATACAAGATAGTTTGAACCATGTTCTTTCAACCATCAATTAATAGATTACCGGCATTATTTATTTAACTTTGTATCGTGACCTGAAGATGCTTTGCATATTGTAGAAAGCGAAACCGGTCGTCTGATTAGTTAAATTAAATTGATTGTGAGTAAGTCTAATTTATTATTTCTTTTACCTTTTGAAATGGACTCACACAAGCAACACATTCATGATTCATGATATATATATATATATATATATATATATATATATATATATATATATCATGAAGTATCATAAGTAGCTCTCTAACAATTTTAATACCTCAGCTTTGATGCCGCATTTTTCTAGTTTATCTAAAAATATTTTGTGATTTACAGTATCAAATGCTTTAGAGAGATCTACAAATATAATATAAAGAAGCTTTTTTATTATCGAAAGAATTTAAATATTATTTATCTATTTATCAATTGCATTCTGTAGACCTTCCCTCTCTAAAGCCATATTGATTTGGAGATAAAATATTGTGTTTCTTTAAAAAATTATTTAGACGAGATTTTATAATGTTTTCGATTACTTTACTACGATCTCCACCTTTAAAAAGCATTTTAATAATACCTGTTTTTACTTTACTTAATCAGTAGACCCATTTGTACCTTTCAGTGTTGGGCCTTTTAAAATACAATGCATTAAATTACAATATTTGACAGTCTTCTGAGGTGTCCTAGCTCTTACCGAACTTTCTCCATTCCTTCCTATTGGATGCCATCTGTGCTGCTTCCTGCCAAGTCTTACCCTTACTCTGCAGTATCTGCGAGATGTCGCTGTTTCATTCTTTAATGGGTCTTCCTCTTCTGACCTGTTTTTAATATAATCTAAAACAGTTATTAATTAAATTAGTCAATGGTTTAGAAATTTGTTCCGCAACTTTTTTTTAGCATTTCTCATTATAAGGGTATCTATACCTGGCGATTTCTTATTTTTTATTTTCTGTACAGTTTTTATAACTGCATCTTCATTCAATTAATATTTAAATGGGAATAAGCCACAATTAAAGGTTAAAATACATTTATTGACGTTTCAATATTTTGATATTTCAAATTGACAAATTGAAACGTCAATAAATGTATTTTAACCTTTAATTGTGGCTTATTCCCATTTAAATATTAATTAATTTAAAATGCCACAAGAAAATAGCTTCAGAACAATATCATCTTCATTCGTTGGAAATAAATATATGGTGTTTTTAACATACTAAATCTCTTCAACATAATTGAGAGGTGTATCAATTTTCTCAGCTTATTTTTCTCCCAAGTCACTGAAATAGTTATTAAATAGATCTGCATTTTTTCCATGATCTGTTATTAAATTATCATCTCTCTTTATTTGCACAATTTCTGTTTTAACTACAGTTGCACTTCACAATTTATTATTGTTCTGATACGTCAATGACGTCTGACGTCAATAAATGTACTTTAACCTTTAATTGTGGCTTATTCCCATTTAAATAGTAATTACACAATTTATTGACACGTGTCCAAAAATCCTTTGAAGTGCAAGTATTTTTATCAATTAAGTCATTAAAATATTTCTTTTTGTTAATAATCTGCTGAGATAATTGTTCGATAATTTATATTAATTAATGATATTTATGTCATTGTCACTTTTATACAAATTATTCTTTTTCTCGATAGCTTGTTGATCCAAGGTTTTTTATTTTTTGATTTTTTCGAATTTGTACTTCCTTAGTTGTTATGTCAATATTTCGTTGTAGTGTTAATAAACTCCTCAGTTCTATAATGTATATTTGTGGAATTATAAACAGAGATCCAATTTTCGCCTCTTAAATTTACCATTACTGTATGTAATCAGTATATCTTTTGAATATTGTGTGCCTTTATTTACTTTATTTTATTTTTTTATTTTATTTTATTTATTTTATTTGTGGTACTAACTGTGATTTAAAATTTTTTAATATTAATGCAATGGGCCTATGATCAGTTATTTCGTAATTAAAAATTTAAGAGCTAAGTTTGTGTTTATTTTTTTTTGTGAATTTTTAATACAGAAAAGAAAATACTCTTCTACTCTTTGCCTCATTGACAGTTATATTTGCTCAAATATTCGTCGTGTACTACTTTTTGTCTTAAAGCCGAATAAAACTCGATTCCTCAGGTTATCAACACAATCCAGATATGCTCTCCTTCAAGCCATTCTGCAAGGAAAGATATTTGGAAAACGAGGTCCAGAAAGAAGAAGAACATCTTGGTTAAAGAACCTTAGAATCTGGTTTAACACAACATATGTGCAGATTTTAGCAACAAAGCACCTGGCACAGATGAAATAACTGCAGAACTGATAAAGAATTGTGGACATGCGCTATGGAGGCGTATCCATAAACTAATCGACCGCATATGGATACTAGAAGTCATCCCAGAAGATTGCAAAGTAGGAATCATACTTCCTATGTACAAAGGGGGACCCTGCAAAAATTATAAGGGCATAACATTTTTAAATGTCGTCTACAAAATATTATCAGGAATTATATACAGCTGCCTGGAATCGTTTTCGGAGGAAATTATTGGTGAATACCAATGTGGCTTCAGACCAAAGAGGTCAACTATAGACCAAATACATATATTAAGAAGTATACATGAAAAATGTGTTGAATATAACATACCTATTTACAACTTGTATATCGATTTCAAACAGGCGTTTGATGGAGTAGATCGACAAAAGATGTTAAAGCAACTATCTATGTTAGGGATACCCAATAAGTTGGTTAAACTTATACGAATGACTTTGGAGGGTTCCAAAGCTATGGTGAGAATAGATGGAGATATGACGCAGGCCTTTGATATTGAAAATGGAGTTAGACAAGGTGATACCTTATCAACAACACTTTTTAATCTAACCTTAGAAGCTGTTGTTAGAAAATTGGATATAAACGGCTGTATTAATACAAGATCAATGCAAATATGCGGATATGCGAATGATGTTGCCATAATAAGCCGCAACAAAAGGGTATTAAGCGAAAAAGTTATAGAACTGAAACGAGAAGCAGCTACGTTTGGTCTATATATAAATGAAAGCAAAAAAAATATATGAAGTGAAGAAAATCGAATGATCATGAGAATCTGAAGGTAGACAACAATACCTACAAATATGCCTCCACTTTTCCCTACCTAAGCTCAATAATAAATGACAACAATAACATCAGTCAAGAAATACAAGCAGGGATTCTTAGCGGTAATAAGTGCTTTTAAGCATACAAAGACTTAATAAAAAGTAAGTTACTGAATCGTGAATCTAAGCTTAGAATCTACAAAACAGTAATTAGACCAGTGGTCATATATGGATGTGAAACATGGACCCTCTCAACCACTGATGAAAATCAACAGAATATTTGAGAGCAAAATACTAAGGAACATATTTGGACCAACCCAATGCAGCGATGGTTCGTGGAAAATTAAAATAAATCACGAGCTGGATGAACTAATGCAGAGCGCAGATATTGTTAGATTTGTAAAGTCACAAAGACTAAACTGGCTTGGTTACCTAGAAAGAATGCCAGATAATCAAGCTGTAAAAGTAGTCCAGAGATGGAAGCCCCAAGGAAACAGAACAAGAGAAAGGCCCCGTAAAAGATGGATAGACGACGTAGAGAGGGATCTTAAAACCATGAACATCAGGCAGTGGCGAAGGAAAGTATCCGACAAGGCAGAATGGAAGAACATTGTTAAGCAGGTCAAGACTCACAAAGGGTTGTAGCGCCATTAGAAGAAGAAGAAGAAGATGTGCAGCTTTTCCGCGATGCTGCTGATAAGATAAAGATCGCCATGATGATCGCCAACATTCGTAATGGATAGGCACATCAAGAAGAAGATTAACATTTTGGCACCTTCCCTACCTATCTAACGGATATACTGTATCTAAATGATTACAATATACATTATTGCTAAAATGAGCTAGTGTACCATCATGCATGAAGCATAATATAAGTGTTGTCTCAGCTGTAGAGGTATTTCAAAATAATAGGTAATTCTTTCTGTAGGAAACTAAGATTTTCTTGTTAGTCATTGGAAAAAATATAAATCAATTAAATTATCAGCACTTACTCCAAGGCATATATAACTCGTCGGTCAATAAATTGCCGATCTAACTTACTAGTAAAACAATATTTTTTTGCAAAAATTATTATTTACTCGGTGATATTTCCAATAATATAATTCCAACGCTTTTCTAATTTTTCGATGCAACCCTTGTAAAACGATTTATCTTTGCCTTCAAAATAGCTTCCAATTAACTAATATAGTGGTTTCTGTTAATTGTTTCTCCATGTTTCAAATAGTTAATGAAAATGATTTCTTGTGAGTCCCAAAATAGAGAGACTACAACCTTTCCGGCGTTTTTTTGCGTCTTTGGTCGCTTTGGACGGCTTTCTCTAAGTTCTCTCTACTCAGATGAATGCCGATGTGATTTCGAAGTGCAGTTATAAATCCATGTCTTATCCACTGTAACATACCAATGCAAAAACTCCGACTTATTCCGATTAAACATATCCAAACAGCGTTGAGACTCATCAATTCGTTGTTGTTTTTGCTCTGGTGTGAGGAAACGCGGCCCCCATTTGGAAAATGCTTTTTCATAGCCATATGACCATGTGTAATAGTCCAAATAGTACCTTTTGATAACTTAAGAGTGTTAGATATCCCTTACAACTTGACTTTGCAATGTTCTCGGAAATAACTGCATTATTTGACCTTCTAGAGTGCTCAGCATCATTGGTGTCGATACGACCGCGTTTGAATTCAGCAAACCATCATTTAATGATTGCAATCGATGGAACATAGTCCCGGTAACACTTTTTGGATCATTGCTCGATTTGGACGGTATTTTTCCTATCAAATAAAAGTGATAAATCAACACACGAAATTGCTTTGGATCCATTATTTATAAACATCACAAGTAGTAGCGTCATTTAAATCAAAGTAGCGTCATTTAAAGCACTGTAATTGGGTAAATAATAATCGGAATGACATGAACATTTTGTCAGTATGCTTTTAAAGGTTAGGACTATGATGTCTAAAAGTAGCCTTGTAGGTAATCAAAACGTCATTGACAAAGAAGTATGTCCATAGATAAATAAAATAGTTGAGTATGTCACTGAAAGACCAGATCAGAGACGAATATCTACTAACTACTAAAACTAAAAGTATAGACGTAATAGAAAAGGCGTGTAACCTACGAGTATTTATATTTAAATATGTAAAAATCAGCGTGTTATAGTAATTTAAAGAGTATTGCCTTTCATCAGATTTGTGCAATTATCTAAAAATTCAATGTCCAGAAATCTGTAAGGTTATTATTCAAAAGCTGCTGTTACATGGAAATTTTTGCGTGGAATTTTTGGAAAGTTTTTAAATATCAATGTATTTCAGTTAAACTATATTTGTATTTGCCTTATGTACATGTGTTTACAACTATATAAACTAAAGATTATATAAACATGTTTGTACTCCATTAAATCTTGAAAAATAAATTACCACCAACAAAATGTATAATCTGTTGTTCGAATTGAAACGGGAAATGGTAGCGCTGAAGCAACGTTAATTTGTAAACAATGTTAAGATGTATAAACCGCACATTTGTGTGATGCAGTACAGGCGAAGGATCGTAAGGATTAATTCGTAGTCAACAGAATGTACAAAATTTATGGCATACATAAGCAAGTCGACGACCACTCACAATTCGATGTTAATGATGAGTTTCATGTCCGGCATGCAAAATGGATTTGGGTGTCTATCTACTGTATCCAAGAGGAATTATTCCGGTTCTATATTTGCCACTGGAATTTAAATAAACAGCTATACATATTTATTAATATATATGGTCTAAAATCATATGATTACATCACGTAATTAATAAACAAATTGGCAGACATAAATAGAAAATTTCTATTAGTTTCTTTTATATATCAACATCATGATTTTTCAGTCCTTGTAAAAACCATACAAATACTTTAAAACAAAGTATATATATTTGTTGAAAATATACCACCGCCTTGTCTCCTATACTGATTTTTATTCAGTGATACTGTTTTAGTATTTCCCTTCCCAGCATGTATTTTTTTTTTCAAATCATTACTTCATATTGTCATCAAAAGCAATATCACTACTAAAAGACGGCAAAGCTCCTGGACCTGACAATATCTTTCCCTATATACAGGGGCGGCATTAGTGCGAGGAGTGCAATTACCCATTTGTCATAAGAGATACGAAGAAAATTATTTATGTAAAAGTTGGAACACAGATAGCACTATACTCTAAACTATTTTAAAATATAGAAGGCTACCCATATTGTCGGAGTGAAACAAAGTGATCTTTTTTTAAAGGAACATTTTTGAAGTCTTCTCGATGTTCTCGTTTTTTCAATATCTAAAATCTAGTTATTGCACTTTCGATATTAGCTAAATAGTATATTTATAGTATATTTAATCTTAAATCGTGGTTTATTCCAATAAAAATAGTAAATGCATTAAGATGCCACAAGAAAATATTGTTTAACAAATATATTTTTATTTTTTTTTCCAGGTAAGTGCTTTTTATGATACCGCCATAGCAGAAATTAGAGTAGAGGTAAGTATAAAGATATTTTATTTCCACATCTGAAGAAAAATTAACACAATGCGGGAACGATTAACACAATTAATTACTTAAGATTTTGTGTTTTCATATCTGATCGAATAAGCGTTTATTGTAGATGAATTGACAGTTGTACTTATATAGTTATCAAAATTTAACCAATGAAGCATTTTTCGCAAATAAAAACTTAAAAATCTGTAACTTATTTTATGTTGATACCATATACCACTATATTGGAAAATACTTCCACAACATTCAATGTCTTTGTTTAGCTGACGGTGCAGCCTACTCAAGTACCTACTTTCAGCTTACTTTGTACATGCGAATCCACCGTTCCGCCCCACTGCAGGGTACACCGGGCACAAAATCAAAGAAAACGAAGATAGATATTGGAAGGCAGTATTACAACATGCATTTCCAATAGCAACTATGAGCATATCACTACGCAGTGTTACGGTATAGGTGCGGACACGCCGCATGCCACTCGTGTTGACAAGAGCCTCTTGCGCAGCGTGCGAGATTAGAAACCTATGAAATTTAAGTATATGCAGACGACCTACCCACTCAAGGAATCCTTCTTCTTCTGGTTCCTATCCGTTTCGGATGTTGGAAATCATATTGGCAATCATGACCTTACTCGCTGCGGCTCGAAACAGCTCCGTTGGGGTTTTCTTAAACCATGTTCTTAAATTCCGCAGCCATGATATTCTCCTTCTACCAGGTCCTCGCTTACCTTTAACTTTACCTTGCAATATAGACTGCAGTAGAGAGTAATGGTGCTGATTTCTCATAACTTGTCCCAGATATTGCAATTTTATGCGTTTGATCGTAAACACAATCTCTGGTTCCTTCTTTATTTTTTCTAGAACTTCCTTGTTCGTGATCCTTGCTGTCCATGATATTCTCAGCATTCTTCTATAAAGCCACATCTCAAATGCTTCAAGTTTTTTAATAGTGGTGTCTGTAAGCGTCCATGCCTCCGCCCCGTACAACAACACAGAGAAAACATAGCATCTCAAATGTCTCATTTTTGTATCTAGGGATATGTTGTGACTTTTGAAGATGGCGCTCATTTTGTTAAAGACCGTTCTTGCCTTTCCTATGCGGCACTTTATTTCCTGTACATTGCTCCACTGTTCGTTTATAATAGTTCCCAGGTAGCAATACTGTTTTACTCGCTCTATCTGCATCCCATTAATGTATAGATGAGCCCCATTTATATTCTCCTTGCTGATAATCATTTGTTTCGTTTTGTGGGTATTAATGTTTAGTCCGTACTGTTGACTGTACTCGTTTATTCTGTCTATTAGCCTTTGAAGTCCCTCTAAACTATCTGCTATCACCATGGTGTCGTCGGCATATCTAACATTGTTTACTCTTTCACCATTTAGAAGGATGCCTTCGTCTATTCCGTAAAGAGCCTCGTTAAAAATTTTCTCTGAGTACATATTAAATATCAACGGCGATAGGATACATCCCTGCCTAACTCCACGTAGTATTTTTATGTGATCTGTTTCTTCTCCGTTAATGTATGCGGTCTGATTCCAGTATAGTTCTGAAATTATTCTGAGGTCTTTGTCATCCAGGTCTGCTTCTTTTAAAATGTTTATCATCTTTTAATGTTGAACTCTGTCAAATGCCTTTTCATAGTCGATCAAGCACGCATATACGTTGCAGTTAACGTCCGTGCATCTTTGAATCAGTACCTGTACTCCGAAAAGTGCTTCTCTGGTACCCACTGCGTTAATGAAGCCGAACTGTCTGTCCGATATTTGTTCCTCGCACTTCTTATAAATTCTTCCATGGATGACTCTAAGAAACAGTTTCAACATGTGGCTCATTAGGCTGATTGTTCGATATTCTTCGCACTTTTTAGCCCCCTGTTTTTTAGGTATCGCTATGAATTCTGATTCTAGCCATTTATCAGGGATGATTCCTGTATTGTATATTTTATTGAAGACAGCCGTGATCCAATTTATTCCTTCTTCCTCCAAGAGTTTTAAAAATTCAGCTTCGATATTATCAGGCCCTATAGTTTTCCTGCTATAGATTGCCTTGCTTTCCCGCAAGGAATCCGGGTCAACATAAATAAATTGTGAACGAAGATTCCTCTTCCCCCGGGTGGCGAAGTTCGGGGACTCCCGAATGCAGACAACCTGACAAGCCCCGATTTGAGTAGAGCAGGAAGCATACGTCTCACATAGCAGTAGGTATTTGGATCCTATTTTGGCAGAACCAATGCCCCGACCAGTATGTCTCCAGGTAAGGGTAGCATTCTAGCCATATTGTGTGGATTTACCCTCCCGTGGTACCTGTGTTCCTACACGAACACCTGCTCGTTATCCCTGTATTGGCGAACCGGTAAAAGCAGGTAGGAATAACCACCGGGAAGTAAACTCTTCTACAACTCATGTCCAAAGTGCCACACGTCCTGCAAGCGCATGGCCAGCTTGAGTCTAGATGTATCTGAACTTGCAGTCCTTCGCACAGAGGTTTTTTTGAGATGTTTCATTAGTTACTACATTTTTCAGATACATGTGTCTTACAAATTGGTATACCAATCATATATGTATTTACTATTTAAACAGATTACTGGGAAAGATTCACAAAAGGACTAGAGATGAATTTCTATGGACAACAGAAACAAGTATGGCGCTTCATAAGACAACAAAGAAGCGAAATGAAAGAACTAGTTAAAATAGAACACATACAAGAGGATACATGGGTGGCCTTCCTGACAGAGAAATGTTTAAAAAACAAAACGAAGAACCTTTACCAGAAACGCCAAATATAATAACTGAGGAAAATACCGAAATCTCCCAAAACGACGTGAAAGAAAAAATAAACAAATTAAAAAACAGAAAGTCACCAAGAAAAGATCAAATACCAAATGAACTCTTAAAATATGGAGGTGATCACCTTGTACAACAACTGCAACTTCTTATTAATAAAATAATCACCACGAACAGAATACCAGATGAATGGAGGAGAGTGATCATGGTGATGTTCTTCAAAAAAGGAGATAAGAAAGACCCCAATAATTATCGAGCAATAAATCTATTAAATACAACACTCAAATTGACAACAAGAATAATACCGACAAAAATAAACGAGCGAATATCTCTGCAAGAGGAACAGCAAGGATTTTGGACAGGAAGATCATGCACGGATGCAGTTTTTGTAATAAGACAAATAAAAGAAAAGTCGCTGGAATACAACAAACCAGCATATATGTGTCTGATAGATTTGAAGGAAGCGTTTGATAGAGTGAGAATTCGGGAAGCGATACATTTATTATATGAAAAGGGAATATCACTGGATTTATACTGGAAGTAATACAGGCATTAAGCCTATTTATAAAGTAAGAAGAAGAAGAAGAAGACTATTTAAATGGGAATAAGCCGCAATTAAAGGTTAAAGTAAGTTTATTGACGTTTCAATTTCCACTTCGGAAATCGTTCTCAAAATACAAACATTAGTGTTTGTATATTGAGAACGATTTCCGAAGTTCAAATTGAAAAGTCAATAAACTTACTTGAACCTTTAATTGTAGCTTATTCTCATTTAAATAGTTATTACTTTAACATGCCACAAGAAAATAGCTTCAGAACGATATATGAATTACATAATGTTTAATATTATTTTTAAAAGAAAAAACATATTTTGTTCTCTTTATCTAATATCTTGAATCATTTATTGATTGGCAAATACGTTTAAATATAAGCCAGTTTCCCCAAACTAAGCCACTGGTTTTGATTTTTAAAGAAACGAAGCGGAAGGAGATGAAAGCGATTTTCTAGTAATCGTATTATATTCTTTTCAGATTTTTCTTAAAAGTTAGATACTTATTTTTGGTATAAAGTTGAAATATCTTTTGATTTAAGATATTTTTTGTTCTTTTTACGTAAAAAGTAATTTAACAGAAATTTTCGGTTGGTCAACGTTTTTAATACCAAGTTAATATTTACGTTACTTATGCTTACTAATTTATTCTCTATAAAAATACATATAAAAGTAAGGGATTTCCAACTCGGGATTTTATACCCATTTGAGTTGCTTTTGCTGTCAGAATAATATAATGGAACGTAGTATAAGGAAGAAGCGGAGTGTCAGCAGAAATGTTAAAAGTAGGAGCAGATATATACTGCAGTAAAAGATAGCTCGACTTTTATAAAAATTTGGGAAAACAAAAAAATGCCAGAGCATTGGAAAACAGCACTTATCTGCCCAATTCACAAGAAAGCTGATAAAACTGTCTGGAAAAATTATAGAGGAATCGCACTATTAAAAGTAGGATATAAAGTATTAGCAAAAATTATACGAAGTAGATTAAAAACGTACGAAACAGAGCTAATAGGAGAATTATATAGTAATTTAAGTATGTTTAACCGGCTTTAGCATGATTGCTGTAATTTATCAATATGCACATTCCAATTTAATGTTTTGTTAACAGTTAAGCCTAAAAGAGTTACTTCCAGTGACTGCTGTATAGGTAAATCATTTACTGTTAAATTAATTTTATGGTACGTGTTATTTTTATTAAAAATATCGTATTGAGTTTTTTCCTGCAGAAAATTAAATCCAGTTTGTAATGCCCAGTTTTGAAGTCGATTTAACATAAGTTGTAAAATGTTTGTTGCTGAAACTAGGTTATTAGATTTGGTGTAAATAACAATATCATCCTCATAAATACTCTCTTTAATAGGAGCTCTAATTACATTTATGATTCTATTAAAAGTCACTAAAAATAGGGTTAGACTTAAACTACACCCTTGAAAGATTCAATTACCTAGCGTTTTTGAAGAACTTGTAATTCCATTTATTCTAACTTATGTCAAAAAATATTGCTATTAACTCCTAATTGTTTGCAAAGGCTTCATTAATTGACGTCTGTAGTGACATATGATTATCCAATGTAGACCGTTCCTTGCGAAAACTACTTTGAAAGGCAGCAATTATATCTTTTGTTTCTAAATACCATGTTAAACGAAGATTTAAAAATTCTTCCAGTATTTTGCACATGCTGTATGTGAGATCAATAGAACGGTACGATGAGGGTATATCTGCGAGATCATTGGGTTTAATAATAGAAATAGTTATTGCCTGAGACTCGAGTTTTGGAAATTTATGTTTTAAAAAAAAGTTGTTAAATAAATGTAACAATTATAATTTTGCTGTGAAAAGTAGGTGTTTTATAATTATTGGCGGGATATCATTGTGTCCCGCAGAAATGTTTTTGGTATTTACAACGGAGAATTCTAGTTCTTGAAGAGTTAGGACAGCATTTAATGGATTGTCAGATTCTTTTTCCATGTTTCTGAAAGATTATATATTTTGCTTGTGCAATAAAAAATCTGTGAGGCAGTTGATGAATTTATGGATAATACGTAATTTTTCCAAGTATATTTTTGATTTTTTTTCGTAAGATATCTTGATTTAGCTCTAAGTTATAAAGTTAAGTAAGTTTTTGTCTGTATTATGTTTTTAAGTTTATTAAAGGTATGTTTACAAGATGACAATGCTTGTCATTAAACATTAAACATTAAACATTTTTTTAATCTATGTTAGTTTGTTTACGGTGGGTTTCTTGGAGACAAAGAATTATATGAGAAAGTTCGCCGAATATTAGTTAACTGTCCATAATGGTTGTAAAACCTATTTATGTTCCATTGAATTATAAAGGAATTGTCATGCCTTTATCCTTCAACTTGTGATAATGAATCGTCTGTTTCATTAGTTGAGGAAGGGTTGGGGTTCATGTTTTTAGCCTGGCAATATTATTTTTTAATCTAGAATTTTGTGTATAACAATAACCAAATGTAGGATCTGAATTAGTTTATCTGGTTCGTTGGGACGTTAGAGTAATCTTTTGAAATTAATTTAGGGTTATGAGAGTGTAAAATGATTTCAACAAAAAAAAACATATTTGATTAAAATTTAGTAAAATTGGATTAGTCGTCCTCTTTTCCTCCTTTTTATGGGGCTTCATTCGGTTATTATCTTTATCCATTTGCTGTCGCTAGTTCTTCTTACATGTCCATACCACTTTAGTCTTTTTTGTTCTATATATGTTAGTATGTCTGTTTCTATTAATGTTATTTGCTTTATTTCTTCATTACATCTCGTATCCATTCTTGTTACTCTACAGCATATTTAGGTGTCTATCCCACCATACTGAGTTGAGTTGTCGGATTGCTGTTCTTGTTTGTCCTAATCTTTGAGTAATTTCTTCCTCTGTTGTTGCCTTTTTTCGTGATTATAAACCCCATGTATTTGAATTTATCCTTTTCTTTGATTGTTACGTTGTCATCAATCTGTAGATCTTTTATGTCTTCTTAACTTGTAGATAGTTACTCTGTTTTCGCAAGGTTAATATCTAGGCCAGCCTGGGTATATTCTTCTTGTTGTTTCTTCATCATGTAGCTGAGGTCGTCTTGGTCTTGTGCAATCACTACTTGATCGTCTGCAAAGCTTAACGTATATAGGTATTCGTTCCGTACCGGTACTCACATGCCTTCACATTTTCTTTTCCATGTAGTCAAGGCTTTTCCAAGGCAAGTATATTTTGAATAGGGTTGGAGATGCGGAACAACCCTGCAGGAGCCCTTTCGTTGTGGTGAAGTCTCCTATGATTCTTGTTCCCATTTTAATGGGCACTTTATTTTCTTTATATTGTGAATAATTATTCACCAATAATACATCTACCTGTTCTAACACGACGTAACCCATAACATAAATTTGAGTTTTACGTCGAAATAAACAGTCGAATGGTTTTAGAAATATGTAGTATCCAACATATTATTTAAAATTCCAATATGGCGCATATAACCTCCTTCTGTTTCTTCTACATACCTTCTACATCTTGAAAAACAGACACTTTAAATATAGTTTTTGATTATTCTAATTCTAATGCAACACACTGTAACTGCCAACACTCAGCTTACGACTTACGAAATCACGGGAGCGACTGTGGAATACGCCCTATTCGAAAAATAAAAATAAGCGGTTTTGTTTACGACATAGAATGGACGCGAAAAAAATATTTTCAGTTAAATGTTTCTTACGATATATTTAGATACAGACGGAATAAGACCTATTGGAACAATATTTGTTAAAAACGCTAAATCTCTAAAATTCTGGAATACGTCCTACTAGAATATTGGTATGGATATATAGGTACATTTGTATAAAACGCCTTTGTTGCGAAATGCTAGTTGAGATGTTAACCACGATAAAATCTAGCGAATCCGTTGTGCACAAAACCTTCAGAATAATAAATTGTCGCAACATATGCATCCCCAAATACAATATTTCCAATTTCACAACCACGAATTTTCTTTCACGACGCCAGAACTGGCTAAACCCACATATAAACCTCACGGAGCATTCGTTTTATTTCGTTAAAAGATCCTATATCGAATTTTCGCAAACAAACAAGCAAATAAATCATTCGCTTTTGCTTACACACCGAACTGAAAGAGAGGAGAGAAATCGGGAAGGAGTCAGTCGGTGGGATCAGTGACCCAGATAAGTATCCAAACAGGAGTGCAAGGCAGATTCCGAATGTCCCCAAAGTTATCGAACTATCTTTATTGCCTCTCGTAAATGAGCGAATTGGGGTATTTCAAGAAAGGGGATTAGTAGCTTTTATAAGATCGGAAATATATTTGTAGCGGGTTAGGGGTTTGATATTAATGGATGCATTTAGTGTCTACATTATTAAGTGATATTCGGAGAGGTAGTCGGTGGCTTTAAGAAACTTTAAATAAATTCACGAAGTATAGTTTAATAGATAATTGACACGGGTAAAATTCTTTTTAAGTTTACTTAAATTGTTTGTTTTTTTTTCAAAAGAATAATCTCGTTGTCATTATACCAATTTATTTCTCGATTGTCACTTTGTTTCTCTCGTAGATGTTGAAAGAATGAATATAATTCCAAAAAAACCTTTATATAATTTATTTCTACAATAGTGAAAAACTGTTATAATATAAAAGTTTTTTATGTGCTGTTGCAAAATACAGTGGGTGGCCAAATTATTAGGGACACTGCATATATTTTTGTATTTTCTACTTAAAATTATTTTTTTGACCAAAAAAATTGATGTTCATATCTGTATTTTACTTGGTAATTCTTCTGGTATAACTATTAAAATTTTTGATAAGCGGCAACACTGGCAGACTGCTTATCTATAAAATAATAATTATTGTTGCATCTCAGTTGGTCATCGGCTGTCACCGCAGTGAGGTTTAAAAATATTTGCAAATCGTTTTAAATTGTTTTTGGTCGGTTTTCGTGTCAGATATATTTAACAGGTAAGTAATATTTGTTATTTAGTAATTTTTGCTACATTTAATGACACGAGTTTATTTAAAAAGATTGTTTAAATTCAAAATTATCTTTTTAGCATGGGCAAAATTGCAGAGTTGTCTCCAGGGAAAATTAGAGAAATAAAAACATTATTACTGCACTCGAGGCTTTCCCAGAGAGTTATAGCAACTACTGCAGGTGTTTCAAAGTCTGTAGTTAATCGAATAAAAATAAAAATGAATTCAAACGAGGCATTGGAACCGGGCCGTGTTGGAAAATGTGGCAGGAAAAGGATTACTACTCCTCGTACTGATCGTAAAATTAGGGATATTTGTCTCCAAAATCGTAAAAAGAGTGTGACACATCTGACTACGATGATTAATGATGAAGGAATTAATGTTTCCAGAAGGACAGTACGACGACGACTGGCCGAAGAGAATCTGCTAGGTCGCCGGCCTATGAAAAAACCACGGCTCACCGAAGCCATGAAGAGAAAGAGACTCCAATGGGCCAAAGAACACCGAAGTATGACTGTTGAAGACTGGAGTCGAGTAAGTATGACCTTTTTTAACGAATGAAGTTTGTGAACAGCGAATATTATCATTTTTACAGGTATGCTTCTCCGACGAATCAACATTTCAGATTTTGGTGGATAAAAGTGCGTTTGTCCGACGACATCCTGGGGAGCAGTTCCATCCAGATTGCATTGTGGAGAGAGTTAAACATCCGGTGAGTGTCATGGTGTGGTCTGTAATCTCGGCAAAGGGTATGGGACGCTTATACATCGTGGAAGGGACAATGAGACAGGACCAGTATAAGCGAGTACTTGAAACTCGGCTACTGCCCCAGCTCAAAGAATGGTTCCCTGGTGAAAAAAATTACATTTTTATGCACGATTCTGCACCGTGCCACAAAGCCAGGAGTGTAACTTCATATCTGATCAAAGAAAATATTGCAGTTCTGCCCTGGCCGAGAAACTTACCTGACATGAACCCTATAGAGAGCATGTGGGAGTTAACCAAACGGGAGATCGCCAAAGATGTTATCACCACGAAGCGGCAGTTGATTGAAGCTCTTATTAGAGAATGGCATCATAACCCTAACTTAAAACACAACGCAGGAGTTTGTATTCAGAGCATGCCCCGACGCGTAGAAGCTGTAATTGCAGCAAAGGGTGGCATCACTAAATATTAAAATTAGTCATATTATGTTAAAAAAAATTTTGCGAAAAAAATAAATGGTTTTACTAACAAAACTTAATGTTTTTGTGACCCTAATTTCTCAATCTCTTATACAAAAAATAAATACAAGCCTTAAAGCCAACAAATTGCAAAAAAAAATCAGTAAAACTAAAAAATTAAGAAATCTTTTAATGTCCCTAATAATTTGGCCACCCACTGTAACTCGAGAAAGCAATTTAAAAAGCTTTGTAAAACTTATAACAGTTAGTCATTTTCTGTTCATTATCATCATAATTAGCTTATAGGCTCTTATGGGCTTTAGACTACACTAAACGTTTCTTAATTCCGCCCTCCAATGCAATGTGCTTTTCGGAAATCAGAAAAGATAAAAGAAACTAGATAAATGAGAACGAACTACGAACATAATACACAATCATACGAAACCTAACAAGAAAAGCAGCAAGAAATATACGAGAAGTAAAGAATAAACAAGGAAACACGACGAAACATGAGAAATAAAAACGGGTGTGCCAGTCCAGTGGGACTGCCGGTAGAAGTTATACTTCTATACACGCGTTCGCCGTTACAAATTTATATGTGAGTCAATCTGCACAATCATTACATATGTAATGCTATAGGTAAAAGAGAGCAGAAAGAGAAACAGAATTAGGTATATAGGAATATGGTGCATCGTTTGCTGTATATAAACAACATTTGACCTGTAATAGAAGTATAGTAAATGAAGGATTGAATCAATATTTTGATGAAAATGTACATTTTTATTTTCATATATGTATGAAAGGAGTATGAAAATATACATAAAGTCGACTTTACACTTATAATATGAGCGACAATGGTGTTTTATTTATTTTTTTATTTTTTATTTGCTTTTGTTTATGGTCACAGATATATTAGACACAATTATAGGTAACTACTATTAGATTTTTAAACTATTATAATGGAAAATAAATCTTTGCTTCCATTGGCTTCCGGAATAATAATACGCCGACAACAACTGCTTACAGCTAATAGTAAGAAGAAAAGATCAGACGCCTTTGGGCTCGCAGGTGGCTCTTAGGAAGAAATAGTGGACGGAGTATATCAAATTTAGTGTTGATATTATACCAAATTAAAAATAATTAATAAAGAAACTAAACTAAAATTATGACTAAGATGACTATAAAACAGTAAACTAAGAATAAAATAAACTAAATAAATAATAAAGAAAAATACGACACAATAGCACAGATAAGGCAATAGGTCAATATCAATACAACAAACAGAAAATAAAGAAATAAAGGCTGCTGTCTCTCGGTAAAGGAATGTTGCTGAATTGACATAAGAATAAGGCGCGATATTTAAATGGAGTGGAAAGTCGACATAACTTACTTACGCATATGTTTAATTTACCATGATATTAATATTAATAAAAAAATAATAGTAATGTTAATAAATATTAAATATATTTACAAAAGGAACATTTTTATTCTCGAGAGAGAAAGAGAGAAAATATATTTTCTGTCTCTCTCTTACCTATATCTTACATATGTAGTGATTTTGCCGATTCAACTCAGTACAAATTTCCAACGTCGAACGCGCGTATAGAAGTATAACTTTAAAAAATATATGCTGAAGATAAAATTAAAAAACCAACAACTCGGATTATATTGTAAATTTTCATTTTATTTTAAAATTTCACATTTTTGCGTATATTACATATATTTAGTAAGATTAACATGGGGTTTTTAAATATTTCAAAAATAAAAAAGGAAATTCGTATTCGAACTCACATAAACCAGCGTATGAACAAAACACGCAAAAAATTTGCCAATTAGACATAACAGAAATGTATTTCAAAATTGACAGTTCTCGATCATACATTCTCGAGAGAGAAAGAGAGAGAAAATATATCTTCTGTCTCTCTCTTACCTATATCTTACATATGTAATGATTTTGCCGAATTACTTTCGTACAAATTTCCAACGTCGAAGGCGCGTATAGAAGTATAACTTCAATAATATAAATATCTAAAGAATACTGCTAAAAAATATATGCTTAATATGGAATAACACAAGTCATAGAAGACGTAGTAAAACCACCAAAGCTAGAAGTGAACATTGGAGAAATTACAATGTAAGAAGTTGGAAACACACTTAACTTCTAAAAAAAGCAAAGTCACACACATCGACAATATACCTATTGACCTAATCAAAGCAGATACTGAACAATCAATTGAAATGTTACATAAACTTTTGAACAAGATATTGACTGACGAAGAATTACCAAAGAAGTGGAAGGAGGGATTGATAATAAAAATATCTAAAAAAGGAGACCTAAGTAGATGCACTAATTGGCATGCAATAACACTAATAAGTGTCACACCCAAAGTGTTGACCAAAATAATAATGGCAAGATGTAAGCCAGAACTAGATAAGAAACTAAAAAGTAACCAAGTAGGCTTCCGTGCCAAATGTTCCACCATTGTCCACATTTGAACCCTTAAAATTAACTTTGAACAAATAAATGTATAGAATAAAGATATACATGTGAGTTTTATCGACTTTAAAGAGGCCTTTGACTCTGCACATAGGGTACATATGTTTTTTATGAAGGATATAAACCCAAATTAGAATACCCAGGTAAAGTAACAGAAGAAATAGCCCCAATAGAAAATTGAGTCAAATAGGATTGTGTACTATTCCCTACACTATTTGTTACTATGATCAATTGCATAATGAGAAAAAAGTAAATTAAACAGGCATCAGATCTTCTTCTTATTCTAATGGCGCTACAACCCTTTGTGAGTCTTGGCCTGGTTAACATGGTTCTTTCATTCTGCCCTGTCGGATACTTTCCTTCGCCACTGCCTGATGTAAACAGGCATCAGATGGAACTTATTTAAATTGTTAAAAGATCCTGAATTTTCGGATGACATCTGCCTGCTGAACACAAAAATCATATGGAAACAAAACTTGACAAGTTTGCACAGTACTCCGACAAAATCATACTCAAAAAAAAACACAGAGGAAACCAAATTATTTAAAAGTAATAATCAACCAAATAATAAAATAATTTTCAAAGTCTTATCTAATGGCAGATTTGTAAATAAGCTATTTATGTTAAACCTAACTAAAATATTATTTAAATTAAATTCAGTATATATGATAATTTATTTAAAAAATGTGTGTTCTTTATAAATGTATCATTATTATTTTCAAATAGTTGTATAATGGATCAATTATGAAAGAAGGGGGAATTAAAAATAATATAAAAACGAGAATAATAAAGGCTCAACATGCTTTCAACGCTTAAAATAGAGTTTGGCGGACAAAAAAAATATCGAAAACCACAAAAATTAAAATCTTTAATAGAAGTATCAATAGTATACTGCTTTACTCCCATGCCTCCGCATTTTTTTCCATGTAGTCAAGGCTTTCTCTAAGTATATTTTGAATAGGGTTGAAGATGTGGAACAACCCTGCAGGAGCCCTTTTGTTGTGGTGGAGTCTCCTATGATTCTTGTTTCCATTTTAATAGACACTTTATTTTCTTTATACAGAGCTTTTGTAACTTCTATGAGTTCCGTCTGTATTTCTAATTTGTACATAGCCTCCCATAGTTCTGACCTTAGTACAGAGTCATACGCCTTTCTCAGGTCCACAAATGCCAAATGCATATCTCTATTTTTTGCTTTTTTCTTTTCCAACAGTTGTTGCAGTGTGTATATGTGGTCTATGCATGATCATCCTGCCGTAAAGCCTGCCTGATCCTCCCCGATTTTGCCTTTTATTGCTTGATCTATCTTTTCTCGCAGTATCTTCCCTTTCTATTGATGATATTACGCTTATTCTTCTGTAGTTTTTGCATCTTTTTCTATCTCCTTATTTAAGTAAAGATGTCATATATGCCTTCGTCCATTCTTTTGGGAGCTGTTCTCCATTTATGGCTTTCTGAAATATTCATTGTATCATCCGGTGTAATTTTTTTGATCCGTATTTTATAAGCTCAGGTGAGATGCCTCCAGGTCCCAATGCTTTCTTATTTTTGATTGCTTTTGGCCGTTCTCATTTCCCTATCTGTTATTTTTATTTCTTGTTGTGTTCTGTTTTCTTCTCCAATGAATTGTGGTCTTTGTTCTGTTAACAGTTCCTTGTAATAGTGCTTCCATTCTTTGTTTTGTATATTTCCCAATTTAATTTTTTCTTTTGAGTTTTGTTTCAATTCTCTCAGTGCTTTCCATGACTCCGAAGTTCTTGTACCTCCTATGTATGTTTTAATATTTAAGCAGGTTCTTTCTTATTCTTCTATTCTTATTTCTTTTTACCTATAATTTCTTAAATATCTTATATGTGGTTTCGACACCGTATATGTATATTTAGCGGTCGCGGAACTCGACGCGGCTCGAACATAATAATTAAAAAACAATGGGTTGCCATAAAGTTATTGCTTTGTTATAGAAATGTTCTATTAGAAATTTTAATTAATAAATTAAATATTATTATTTAATTTAATAAGATACTTCTAATATTTGTTCCCGTGAAGTCGCTCATTTTTATGTTTCTTGACTAAAGTATCAATAAAATTATTAAAATATAATCTTGAGCAACTCCTGTATATTTTGTGCATTAAAAGTAATGTCTAGTACAAAATGGGCAGCAGTTTTTTTGCCCAGTTTCCTTCTAAACAATTTATGCAACCTAAGTGCTTCCGACAATGACAATGTCACGTTGAACTTTTCTCGTTGCAAAGAGACCCTAACCCCACGTCAACCCTCTCGGTAACGTTATTGACATTTTCATTTCGTTTCAATCCAGATTTCCACTATTCAGCATCACTGGAATTATTGACTGATAGTACCTAATCGATCGAATTTGTTCCCTCGGTGTTGTAGAGACGGTGGCGAGACATCGGCGAAGCCGGCATTTTGCCGACCGTTTAATATCCCGTTCCCGATCAGGTATTTAACTAGGATATTGGCTCTCTAGTTTTATGTAAATTAGTATATATACGGGAATACCTGCGGAATGCCAGCACGATGATTTATGAACGATGAAATAGTTACGGATACTAAATTGAAACAAATAGCTCGGTGAATATTAAAGTAAGGATTTATTAATACGAATAGAATGTCATTCGCTAATGGTGAGCAACAAGCCAAATCGATAAATATAAATATTGGTACAGGCCAGGAAAGGAAAAATAATAACTGAAAAAAAATTATATTGGCTTTTGAAGATTCTTAAAATATATGACGGATAGCTGTAAACCCTTGAAGATGTACAGATGATTTTGATTTGTTTTTTTAACAAATCATAAAAAGTAAAAAAATCATTTTCTGTCTACGTTTTTTAAACATTTTAGAGAAAGCTATTTCAAATAAAAGTTATGGATCTTAAAATGTTCTTTAATTTGCGAGTTTCTTAATATAAAAAAAACATATTGACACGATGACAGTATAATACAATATAAGGATATTACAAATACAATTTTACATTTGAGAATATACAGTACATAATACACAATACTTATTTTTTAGAAATTTAACCGTTCTACTATACATAATTACAATTTAGAGTTTATAAAGCACTTGGATGTCTTTTTAATATTAAAACAGACTTGCATACTTCTCAGTTTCACTCAGCATTTCTTGTATATTACCTCCCAACTGGTGTTGTTTTCTTTTAGTAGAAAGATGTGGACATTCTTTAAGGAAATTCTTGACGGTTAAGAGACTGCTGCAATGGCCGTATGTAGGTGAATCGGTAGATGCCATGAGAAAGCCATGTGTAAGCCGAGTATGTCCAATTCTTAATCTTCTAACCTTGTGTCTTCTGGACATAGGTGGTAGCTATAAGGAAGGTATAACTGGTTGTATATCGTGTAAATAACTCGAAGTTGTGTCTCATTTCCTACAACTCCTACATGTGAAGGTACCCAGACAATAGTGACAATTACTCCATGGTCCGTAAGTTTATTAAAATTTACCAGAGGATGATCTGAGAACATGTTTTTAGTTACTTGTATTGATGATAAGGAGTCTGTGCAAATAGCTACATTGCATTCAGTTGGTTTCAGGATACGAAAAGCCATGACGATACCATATAGTTCGACAGTGTATACACTACAAACGGCAGGAAGGCTGATAAGTTTTGTAGTGCTGAAAGAGGAAACAACAGCACTACCCACCTCTAAATAATTTTTAGAGGCATCTGTATAAAGAACTTTATGAAACTGATTTCGATTAAGTATGTCTAGGACCAATTGTTTAATTATAGCTTTAGAGGTATCATGTTTATTGAAAGAGCAAAGGGAGGTATTGATATTCGGAAGTTGCTTATGCCACGGAGGATGTGTGGAGATATGAAAGGGTGAAGTTGCAGCAAGATCGAAACCGTCGAGAATAGAATTTAGGATACAAGAGAGAGGTTGTATAGCTCTAGTGGTCTGAGAATGATGAATGAGATTATTTGGTTGAATAAGTAGTTGGTAGGCTGGATTTTGTAAATTAGCTGATAAGCTAACTGCATGTGACAAAGGAATATGTTGTCTCCTTAACCAGAGTGGCGGTTTGTTAGCTACACAGTATATGCTTTGAGCTTGGCTAAATCTGAAGGCACCTAAGCAGATCCTAAGACCCGTATTGTGTACGGAGTCAAGAACTTTCAGGTGTGACTTGGAGGCAGACATATAGACAAAACTACCATAGTCTATTTTAGAGCGAATAATGGATCTGTAAACTGTAAGCAATACCTCTTTGTCAGCTCTCCATTGGAAATGTGCTAAACTTTTTAGGATAATAATATTTTTTAAGCAGTTGACGTTCGTTTCCTGTATGTGCGTATTCCAAGTAAGTCTGGAGTCGAAGGTCAGTCCTAAGACTTTATGATGATCAATAACATCTAGTAATACTCCGTCGTATGTCAAAATTGGAATATCTATTGTCTTTTTTCTGAAAAATTTTATAATTTTAGTTTTGTGAGATGAGTAGGAAAGCCCAATATGCCTTGACCACCTTCTTATATTATCCATATCTGTTTGCATTAGTCGACATGTTGTTTCGATATTCTTTCTTCTGCAAAAGAGTACATTAGCATGTAATGGGAGATGGATACTTTTGCCTACATCATTAAATGCCAAACTGAACAAAGTTGTGCTTATAACAGAACGTTGTGGTACTCCATTATGCTGAATACGAGTAGATGACAGCTTTCCGTTTAATATAACTTTAAAAGTTCTATCATTTAAAAAATTCTGCACAAAGTAGTATATGTTTCCACCAAGTCTACATTGTTGAAGATTTTGGAGTATTACAGATTTTTGAACAGTGTCAAATGCTTCTTCGATATCAAAAAAGGCTGCTAACAAATCTTGTTTACAGGCCATAGAGTCGGAAATATGTGATTGTAAAATAACCAAATTATCTGATGTAGACCGATGAGATCCAAAACCGGATTGTGCCGTTGAAAAAACTCTATTTCTTTCCAAAAACCAGACCAATCTTTTGTTTACCATTTTCTCCATTAATTTGCACATGGTGTACGTCAGCGACATTCGCCTATATGAATTAGATAAACTTTGTGTTTGGATATGACCTTTTTTAGTTAGTATAATATATTATAATTCTCGACACCGCTTAGGAAAATTGTAACTATTCCAAATACTGTTGTAAAATTTTAATACAATTATGATGCATGGAGTCGATAATTTCTTTAAGAATATGAAAGGAATGTCATCTGAATCAGAGGCTGTGTTTTTACACAAATCAAGTGCCGTCAGTAGTTCCTCTAAGGTAAATGGTGTGTTAATAGGATCGATTTCTTGTGCAGTTTTTATTGTGGAGAACTTTTCAGTTAATGTGCCTAATGCTGTATTAGATGAGTATTGCCTTTTGAATTTTTGTTGAAACGTATCAGCTAGTAAATTGGCAATCCGTTGTGTGTCATTATTAACTATATTTTGATAACTTATACTTTGAATACCGAAACTTGTCTTACGGTCCTGCATTTGTCGTATTTTCGTCCATACTTGGGCAGAAGGTATGTTGGATTTTAGTGACGAAGTATATTCTCTCCATGAAATTTTTTTGTTTTCTTTTAGCACGTATTTTGCTCTGGCCTTTAGTTTTTTAAATTGAACAAAATCTTCGTTTTTTCGAGTTCTTCGTTGTCTGTTTAATGCTTTTTTGTATTGACGAACTGCATATTCACAATCCTTATTCCACCATGGTACTTTTTTCCGTGTATAGGTTGTAGAAGTTTTGCCAATATGTAGTTTAGGTGCAGAGATAATGCAGTGGATAAAAAAGGTTCAGAGATTCATCTACGTCATCAGAAAGAGACAGAAGGGGAAGTTTTTTTTTGAGATACGAGCAGAGGCCAATTAAATCTGCATTGGCGATTCGCCAATTCGATTTATTCTCGCTATTTGAAATCAGAATTGGAAAGTGATTGCTATCAAAGAGACTGTCGAGGACATGCCAGTTTAATAAAGATGATGCCTTTGGCTCAGAGAAGCACAAATCAATTGTTGAAAATGTGCCAGAAGATATATTGAAGTAATCACTTGATCCAGTATTTAATAGGCAAGTGCTAGAATAGTTTAATACGTTTTCAACGACTTTTCCCCTTCCAAATGTTTTATCAGAACCCCACATAATATTAGGTGTGCATTGAAGTCAACTATTGTACGGGGTAGAAACATGGACACTAAAAGCGCAAATAGTTAAAAAGATTGAAGCCTTTGAACTTTGGATATACCGGAGAATGTTGGGAATTCCATGGACTGCCAGGGTCACCAATGAGGAAGTGCTGAGAAGGATGGGTCGAGACAAAAAATTGTTGAGAACGATAAAAGTACGCAAGACTGCATACCTTGGACACATACTAAGAAATAATAAATATAGTCTTCTGCAGGTCATCATGCAGGGTAGAGTCGATGGCAAAAAGGGAATAGGTAGAAAGAGAAAGTCATGGCTGCGAAATATTCGAGACTGGACAAACATGACTGTAGACGAATTATTCCACGTTGCAAAAGACAGAGAAGCTTTTAAAAATGTGATCGCCAACCTCCGTTAATGGGGACGGCATAGGAAGAAGAAGAAGAATTGAAGTCACCCACAAGAAGATAAGGAGTGGGGAGTTGATGGATTAGATCATACAGTTCCTCTTCTAAAAGTTTGTAATTAGGTGGTACGTAAATGCTACATACATTTTGCTGGGGCACTAGATGGAGACTGCGATTGCTTTAACGCCAGTAGTGAGTATGTGATGTGTAGCTACTTGCTACCTCCCGTACTATAAGAGAGATGCTCCGTTTTAAAAATAAATATTCGTTCTATGTCCCGATATTTTATTTTCAACAAAATAAACATCATTGTATTTTTCTGTTAACATTAGTATATTTTATTTTGTGTTGATTGAACGCGATCATTTTTGTACATTCTATGTACAAAACTTTAAATCTATGTTTTTCGTAAACATATTTGTATTGGTAAAATTAATAAAAGTTTCAGAAAATTAATTATATCCATATGACAAAAGAATTTCCTTTACGTGTTGTTTTAAACTGAGTTTCTCTGAAAGGTTTATAAATAAATCAAAGTTAGAATTTCATATAAATCTGGTGCGGCCCTGTACACAATGGTTTGTAGGCAAGGATCAAGTGCACTTTTGTACTTCCTACATAAATTTAATATTCGCTCTGGGCTCTATGCACCAAAGCACCAAAGGAAAATTTAAACGTGAACTATGACGGTAATTAAATGAATATGAATAAAGAGTAGTTCCACGCCAAGAGACGACGTTCCTAAACTTTAAAATAAATGTTTACGGAATTTATTTCTTGCAGTTGTTTTTACTTCACGTCGACGTAAACCTTTCTTAGTTTAAATTCGTGTTGTTTCGAGCTAATTTTCTCTTAATAATAATAATTAAAACTCTCTTAAAGCGGGTTCGTGATGAATATGTTCGTTAAGAGTCGGCTAAAAAGACAAAGGAACTAGAAATATATAAAGGTGGTATAAAGTTTATTAATTTCAGAACGATGTTGACAAAGCCAACAACACTTTTAGTGTAGGTACAAATACAAAGTAGTAAGGACGATATGGGACTATAAGTACTAATGACTTCATAAACATAAAAGTGAATGGAAAAACTATTATTAACTTGCCACTAGTAACAACATAGTAGTCCACGTTGCCAATAATGATAAAGAGGCCTTAATAAGTAAAGTCAATAACATAAATTGGTTGGGAGAAAACCACCTTTAACTGTCGGCCACTAAATCAGCAATGACCATTTTCAGTAGACATAATATTCCCAATATAGAAACATTTATAGTAAAACAGCGAGAAATACCTTTTAAAAAATAATTAAATATTTGGGCATTATACTGGATCATAAGCTCATGTGGAAATTTTACATAGAATATATGTTAAATAGATGTAAAAAAAGGCCCAAACTTTCTGAAAATGACAACTAAAACTTGGTGGGAAACAGATGTTCAGACTTTCTTACTTTTTTATAGAACGTACATTCGCTCTATCGTAGATTATGGATGTTGGTTATATGGATCTGCCAGCAAGAACTTACTAAACAAATTAAACATATTTATAAACTAGTGTTTGCGGATCTGTATTGGTGCCATGAAGACAACTCCTATTGAGCCCCTTTAAGTTGAAGCACTTGAGCCTCCAATTTCTTTTAGAAGACATTTCTTGGCCGAAAATTTTTTACTGGCAATTAAACACGAGAACACTTTCCTTTATACCGAATTAATAAATTTAAACAATTATGATTTAACGAATAAATATTGGATAAAGAAAAACTCTCCAATCCTATGTGAAGCTCTTATAGAAAACACAGTTCCTGCTGATGAAGCTATTAATTTAAAATCACACATATATCAAGCCCTACTTTTTGTTTCTAATAGGGAATCCTCCGTTATTATTGCTTCATATTTCATGTCAGTTCTCACAGCCATTAACCAACCTTTTTTTCCAACCACATACTCCAATCCCTACCTAATATTAATTAAAAAATTAGTAAAACACCTTAAAGAAAATAAAAAAATGTGATATTTATATGGGCCAAAGCACACAGTGGAATTAAACATAATGAACATGTGGACCAACTGGCCAAATTAAGTATTTAATCAGTGGATACCACAGAATATCTACCCAGTATTTCTGATTTGGTTGCTACACGCAAGGCAATCTTGAAATATAAGTGAAGTGATCTATGGTCTGAGTTTTGTTTTACCAACCCAAATAGATACACTTCTTTACACACAACTGTCCCTGTTTCACATTGGCATAGAACTTATAATGTCCCTAGGCGTTATGTAACAACTATATCTAGGCTAAAATTTGGACATGCTTGTTTTTGAGCTCATCTTGCAAGAATTCATGTGATGGAGAGTAAAAACTGTGTGGAATGTGGAGTAGAAGACGACCTAGAACATGTAATTTTTGGTTGTGTCAAATATAATTTGGAATCAACCTTATTATATAATAATATAGTTTATATTACCGGTAAATCTTCTTTTAACGTTTTATCTGTCCTAGCGACTTAAAATAGATCAATTTACGATTGCATAACCGATTTCTTGACCAAATGTAATATTTTTCTTTAGTTCAAAAAAAAATTTTTTGTTTTTACTTTTTACCTTTGTTTTCTCCCCTTTATATATTTAATCATATTTAACGTGGCCTAGTTTTCCTGTGTATGTTATATATTATAATGCTATGATGGGTCCCTGGATGTGAAGCGAGTGACTCATGTTAATTGTATGTGTTTATGGATATATATGTGTATGTATATAACCTACACTTAACATAAAAGTAATATTAAAATATAATAATAGTAACCGTAACATTTAGATTCAGATAAGAGCCCTCAGTCTCCCTGCAGGTCAGCTTGAAGGTATTCTTCCACTTTGTACGGTTCAAGGTGTATGAGCAACTGTTGAACAGACTTTCTATATTTATTTATGTCAGTTTCTATTTTGATGCTGTAAGGCAGTTTATTAAAGAATTTAATACAGGCATATTCTGTGGTTTTCTCAGATGCTGTCAGTCTATGTATTGGTATATTATAGTTTATGAGATTGTTTCGTGTATTAGTATCATGGTTTGTTATGTGTTTTAAGAATTTATGTCTATTTTTAAAAATGAAAAGTAAACATTCATATATGTATGTTCCGGCCATTGTTAGTATGTTTAGCTTTTTGAAATTACCTTTACATGAATCCCTGTATTTCAAGTTAAGTAGAATTCTGATTGCTCTTTTTTGTAATATAAAAACCTATTCAGCGTTACCACTTCCCCCCAGAAAACTATTCCAAATCGCATTACAGAATGAAAATTTGAAAAATATACAACTTGTTTACATTTTTCGTTTAAATAATTTGCTGTTATTCTAAAAGAGTAGCAGATTGATGCTAACCTGTTACAGATCTCATTTATATGCACTCCAAAATCTAAATTTTGGTCAATATGTTCCCCCAGAAATTTTGTGCATTGGTTTAGAGTAAACATTTGCGATTGAATTGAGACAGTTTCTGGTAGGGTACTATTATTTGTTTTAGTGACGGAACAGATATAATTTGTTTTTTCTCTGTTCAGCATGAGTTTATTCATATTGAGACATTTCTGTGCTTTATTTAATCTATTATTAGCGATATTCAATAAATTATTCAAGGATGACCCTATAGTTAAAATGTTAGTATCATCTGCAAATTCCACAATAAAAGTATTCTGATTGTTATCTGTAATGTCTAAAGCTAAATAATTTACATAAAAAACAAAGAGAAGAGGACCCATAATACTTCCCTGAGAAATTCCCACCGCAATGAGACCATCATCAGAGAAGTAATTTCTTCCCTCGTACTCAAATTTTACTTTCTGTTTGATAGGTATGATTTTATCCAATTATAACCTGGCCCTCTAATGTCATATCTGTAAAGCTTTTCCATTAAAATTTTGTAATTTAAAGTATCAAATGCCTTTGATAAATCTAAAAATATGCCCATGGATATATCTTTGTTTTCATAACCCTCATTTATCTTTGTTACAAAATCATAAACGGCAGTCTCTATAAATTTTCCCTTAAGGTACCCATGTTGTGCATGGTAGAACAGTCCCTCAGTATAGAAAAAACTGAGAAGCCTGACACACATGACTGTTTCAAAAACCTTACAGAATGATGGTAAGGTAAGAGGCATATCGGACGATCATTTTCTAATAAAGTGGCATCACCTTTTTTATACACTGGTTTTACTACAGCTATTTTTAAGTTGTCTGGAAATTTCCCATTTATGAAGGTATTTTACACAGTTTTATTATATTTGTAGGTATCCCAACATAACCTGAAGTGAATTGTCTGAAAGCATACTGATAGGACGCTAGGACGGTAGTTTTTTTAAATCTGTTATGTCTCCTGTTAGGCAGTACCTACATAAAAATAAAAAAAAACATAAATACGGCATCAAACTTTCCATGTTGACAAATCGATTTGGACTAATTGTAAAGTTTGCAATTTATACAGATAGGTTACGTGTATTTAGTGGAAGAGGCATGCATAGATAACATTTTAACATATTTCCTCAGTAAAAAGTTAATTTATTCATGAATAACTATTACAATATTGTCGGTGTAATTTTCTTCGTCAGTTTCTGCCAATGTATCAGAAATTTCACTTTTATAAACTCAGCTGTATGTATGAGAAAACGAACATTACGACTTATATCAAGTTTTAATTTTAATAAAGTATTATTGAGAACCATTTCTGGACTGGAATCAAAAACAAAAGCATGTAATTTTTATTTTAAAAGAAGTAGGTAATTTTAAAATTAAAAAACTATAATAAGTATATTTATTTTCTACTAATTTACATGTATTTATATAAAAACACTTTCAATATTCTGGTTTTATCGGTGTCATAAAGAACAACTGTTTACTTAATGTATCATGCCCACAAATTACTCATATTACGATTATTGGTGCTAAATAACTTGTTTTTGATTTTACTGATAACAGCAACCAATTGGAAGATTTTTTGACAGTTCCACTAAAAAATACCTCCTTATTTGCAGGTAACTAATTAAAATATTAATACGGTACAGTGGGTGGGTCAAATTAACACATTTGTAGTACCGCCTATATCATTGTACACTTCTCAACAATAATTGAAGTGGATATTATGAAAATGTGTATTTTATTTTTTGTTCATAAGGTCAAATAGAAAAATGGAGTGATATAAATAAAGATTTATTTTTACTTCGTATTTTCATACAGATGAACCGAAAGAAAGAAATTCTTTAAGAAAAAAAAATAGAAAATAAACAAAAATTGTAAAATTAACAACCTAAAATTTCTATTCCTGCCCAATTTCTAATATCCCGAAAAGAAAAATTAATAGTGTGTGGGTCCACCTCTGTGTCGTCTTAGTGCTCTAACTCTATTTGGAAGATCTCTTATTAAATTATTGATGAACTGCTGCGGTATACGTTCCCAAATCGCGCTTAATATAGAGCCAACTGATCTATCGTTTGGGGCGGTTAAAGGAGCCTGTTTTGTTGCACATTTCGGCCTAAACATGTTCAATGCAATTTATATCAGGTGAACACGGTGGCCACTCCATTCTTGTAATGCCATGAGCTTCTATACACTCGTTGACAATTCTCGCACGGCGAGGGCGAGCATTATCATCAATCAGAACAAATTGTTTGCCTATTGCACCAAAAAATGGAACAACTATTGGTACTATGACTCTGTCTCGATATCGTGTAGCAGTCATTGTCTCATTAATTAAGACGACTAAGTCCGTGCGACCGTCAAAACATATGCCTCCCCACACACAAACGGATCCACCTCCAAAAAGAGTGGTTGGGACTCTCAGATTTTCATTGTAACGCTGTTCCTTCCACACTAATATTCGGCCATCATTCGCATACAAACGAAATTTGGATTCGCCAGTAAAGAGACAGTTCCTCCAATTTTCGAAATTCCACTGATAGTGTTCCATCGAGCAGCGATATCTGCATGCACGCTGCTCCCTAGTTAGTCGTGGATGGGTAGCGCGCTGTCTAGCCCTTAAATTGGATGCATGTAACCGTCTTCTGACAGTCTGAAGCGTGAATGTTGGCTTCAGAACTACAAAACTGTCTTGCCGAGTTGTAGATCGTTCTCTTCCTCCTCTATGCCTGTATGTTGCAGATCCAGTTGCTACATACCGATTCCATGTGCGACTTATCACACTTTGCGACACATTTAGCCTCATATCAACTCTTGTTGAGCACTAGTTCTAAACGTCTTTGCGGCATAATGTTTTTGTGATAAATAGATTTCTTGACTTATTGACAACTGGTAAAGCCAATACGAGCACTTTTATACGAATTGTATATTCATTTTTGGAACAACATGTCTCTCTTTGTACGAGATAAGGGCCGATAAAAATTGGGAGAAAAAAACCACATACAAAAAATAATCGGCAATAAAGATAGCATATAGAGTATAGTACAGGCAATTATTTTAAAAATAGTTTTATATGTTAATTTTAGTTATTTTTCAAATTATCCACTTCAATTGTTGAGTAGTGTATTTAAAGAAGGGCTTAGTGTGATTTTAAATTTTGAGATCTATTTTATATTTATTCTAGGTTATATATATATATATATATATATATATATATATATATATATATATATATATATATATATATATATTTTAATTTATTATTTTGATATTATTGATATTTTGTAACTTCATGGATCAAATAAACTAAAACTGTAGATAGAGGTGAAGTCGTATAAAGCATTTTGAACTTGCAATTAAAAAAAAATAAGGGTCATTCATCGAGATAAAAAAAATATGCTATCTCCTAAGTTGCATAAACAAATACAAAGAAAAAGGACATGAGAATTTTTTTGTTCGATTTGCTTCTAGTAGCTTATTTCATTTTACCATCGTCCTATTCCATTATTCTTTTTAGCCGAAATGTTATTCTCAACCAACGCTAAGTAGTATCTTGGATAAATGATGAAATGAATGAAATAATGAAATAAAATCTTAAATCACTCTAAAACTACCAAACAGTCAAAACCTAAATTTAAACCTGCGACTCAAGCCATCCCTGACAAGGTGTTTCTCAGCAATGTCACCCCCTTTAGGAAAGTGAGGGGATTTTGAAGCGTCGAATCCCAGCAGACCACTCGAGTTAAGTGGACTTGTATAAGAGAACCTCTTGCAACTAGTTTTGAAGTTATGCAGGTTGCCGGATTTGTTACGACAATACAGGCTGTAATTATAATTATGGGGTTTCAGATTTCAGTCAAGAAAAAGTAGATTGAAGTGTACCCGGGTTGTGCAGAAATTACATTATAATAAGAAATGATACCGCTTTATGCTCTGAGTAGTTTCTAAAGAAAGGATATACAATCTTATTAAACTAATGCTAAAATAGAGGTGTTGTTACTTATTAGTTCGTAAATAATCAATCATCAGGTTTTTTTTGTGAAAATTTGTGCCAAACTTCATAATTTAGTAAAAATATTGGTCATTTTTGCCTCATTAAAGCGTTTTGTTCTTGTCTCAGTGTAAAACAGATAATTCCACGCATTACTGCAAGAAAAAAGAATTAGTAGGGGAATCAAAAGAACTGTTTGCTTTAAAGCAGTGTTTTGCCTCTCTTACTTTTGAACCATTTACCTAGAGATTATACCTACATACATAATCGTTCCTCTTCTACGGTTAGGTGTTGAGAGAGCATTTGTGTTGCTTCTTGCCAGGATTTGAACTTTGTAATATATCTGCTATGTCGGTCTTCTACTCTTTTATTGGTCTGCCACTTCCAGTCTTTTATTGACCTGCTTCTTCTGTTTTTTCTTATTTGCTTTTCCGTAATGAGGTCCCTGATTGATGGTTTATGAGTCTGTCAAATATGTTCCACATGATGTACGAATAAACATATAAATGCACACTGCAGAGAACTTTATTGTTTATAATATTCACAAATTAAGTATGTTTAGAAAATCCGGATGTTTTAACAATCTACTCAATTTTATTTGCTTGTTTGTCCGATATTTTTGAAAAAAGAGTGTAAAATGAAAACGCCAATTTAACAACCTAAAAAATTAGAAACTATATCAATTAGAAACATAAAATGTATACAAAGAAGAAGTGAATGCGTTTGTGAATATATATCGTCGGTATACTGCGAAAACCAGGTAAATGTCGGAATACCGAAATCGAGAAAAAACGTTTTTAAAGTTTAGTTTTACATTGTGAATTAAGCAGTCAGGTTGTTTTTGATATTAGGTATTCTAGTGAAAGATTCATATATCTGAAATGATATATTTGAAAAAGTTGAGACACCTATCTGACTAATCCTAAATTTAAGTTGGAAATGTTATCACTTACCTGGTTTTACCTGTAAATCTAAATAAATCAATTACTCTTCAAATAACATATTTAACACAAATATAATAAACCAAGTATAATATTGTCCAGTTTTGTGATCGAGATATGAGGCTTTTACAAGGTAATAGCAATATTTTAAGGTATTAGTCGATATTTATGACATTTAACTGGTTTTCCCTGAAAATTTTATTAACAGCTGTGTGTAGTTATAGTTATTGTTTATATGAATGACAGGCAGTTTTATAGAAAAAATCAAATTTATTTCGAATATAATAATGACAATATTATTGTTATGAGGCTTCCTCGTCCGATTTGTCACTGAAAGCAGGCTCTGGCAAGATGTCTGTTACATCATTTCCCGTTTTCAAATTACGATACCACCCGTGATATTCCTCCGGTATCACTCCCTTATCACATAGCTGTACCAAATCTCTCTTTTTTGCTATGCTAATTGGCATCATTGGCAAATGTGCATCATAAAGTTGCTTAAGTTCTTCAAAAGATTGCTTGAATTAGTTGATAACTTGGCGTGCTTTTTTCTTGTTGACTGTCGTGCAGTATCAGTAAGGAAATAATTGAAGCTTGTTGACATGTCATAATTAAAATAGATTCTGTTTGTCTCTCCTTTCACGAATCTCATTCTTTTTATCTTCAACCACATTCTTTTTTCGCCATTTTGGTCTTTTGTCCGGTTTTTAATTAAAGTGTGACAAATTTTTTAAATCATAAAAGTCGTAGTATTTAAATTCTTTACATTTGTATGGTTCTATACATACTTTTTTATCATCAACCTTGATATTTTTAGTTCCTCTTGCATTTTGAAAAACACACAAGTAATCTGGCATCCCATAGATAGATCTGTGTTTTTTTAGCGGTTTCGATACTACTGTGCATAGAGTCAACTTCCATATAGGAATGTCCAGACTCTAAAAATTTGTGTTCAGTAATATTTAAATGGTCTATGTTTTGAACATCCCATAATAGTAAGGCTGCAATATGCTGATTACGATTCTGTCCTCTGCAGGTATCAGAAAATAAACTTATTTCACTTACATATTCTGAAACACATTTTGATAAGTAGTGGAGTATAATCCTTCCTATTTCAGAACTTCCTTCTCTACCGTTAATTTCTGACCAGTCAAAACAGTAAGCTGCATTTGGTAATGCGGCTTCATATACACACAAATTGTAGACACATAATTTTCGAGAATAATATAGTTTTCCAGTCAATCCACTTGGAATCTGTAGTACGGCCTGTAGATCGAAAGTAACTGAAACAAAATCCCGTTGTTCATTAGATCTTTTCTTATCATTTTGTTTTTTAAGATTACATACTTCTTTTCTTTTCTGATGTTCTCTGAAACTGTCTTCTAAATCCGATTTGTCAGTTGGATTAGCCCTATCATATTTATTACAAACTAAACATTGATCTTTTTTAGCAACAAAAAACTTATAGTCGTTAGAAAATATTCTTCGATATGTAATTTCGCTAACACCTTCCAGTTTCTTCTGCTCATAGTCATTTATAAAAAGTTGGTACTTTTTTCTTATACTTAAATTTTTGTCCAAATATCTACGCTTTGAACTTTGGCGAATATAATTTGGGCCCATGGTTGGAAAAGACTCAATATGAGCCTTCACGATTTTTCGGGTTTTACTGCTTGTTTTATTTGGAGGTGTATGTTTGCCTCTTTTATCAGTATGTGGATAACTGCCTAGAATATCAGTTTTTCTTACAACATCTTGTATTAACGACGCTGATATACAAAGTGTCTTACAAAGAAATTTCTCACATACCTGTATGTATATAAGTAACACTTTTTAGAAAATGCACGTGGTTTTTTAAACTTCAACGAACTGCAACAACTCTCTTTAGTGGCTCCGTTTTAATACGTGCAATAAGAAAATGTTTCTGGCCTATATATTCTAACTTTCAATAATCACGACATAGTCTTTGTCTGTAATCTTCGCTGAAATAACTGGCACATTTGTAAAAGCACTCTGAACAATTAACTGGTTTTGGCATTGCTGGTCTATGGTCTTTTTTTATCTTATAAGGCAAACCCTCATCACGCCTCCTTTTTGCGACATTTATTACCCAATCTTTGGGGTTAGCTTTTCTCCAACGTTTTAGTGGACGTACGTCTTTCCATACTTTGTCAAGAAGTAGATTTAATATCCAACTAGCTATTTCAGTTGACACTAAATTGTTCGTGGGTGCACCTATTTCAGTATATTTTTTCTCATCATTTAGGCTATCAAAGTGTGTAAATCATATAGACTTCCTAGAGAGAGCGATCCCTCTTCACTTGGCTGATATGTGGGGTCTACATCTGAAAAGTCACTATCAAAAATGGATTCCATCATTGAGACTATATTGTTCTCAGAATCATCAAGAATTGCTGTCTTTAGTTATTCTATCTGTGTATGTGTTATAAAAATCATTTATAGGTTTAGCTTAGTAACCAATTCTAAATTTTAACTCAACCCGTTTTCAGGTAGAATGAGGTAAGTGTACTTAAAGGTTTTTACTAGTCGATATGAAAGAGAAATTTTAATAAATCATACACGTAAAAAGTAGTAAAGACACTTATCACCTTTTTACTGAATATGGTTTGCAGTAGTAGAAATATATTGTTGTCCGGCATAATAATCTATGTGGGCTTACTTTGTTTTACATGCAACAGAACTTTAATTTTATATAAGTAAGTAGCGATATATTGTTTTATTTGAAAATGAAAAGTTGATTAGGTGTAACTTATTTGTTTATTACACAAATTATCTGCTGAATGGTAAGTCGTATCATTTATTGGGTTTTACCTGTATGCAGAGCGGAAAAAGCTGAGAATTTTGGTATACTTAACTCAATATTTTAAAATTTGTCATTTACCTGGTTTTCGCAGTATACCGACGATATGTTCTCTCTTTTATATATATATATATATATATATATATATATATATACATAAAAGAGAGAACATTTTAAAAATATACAGCATTTAATCAAATTATTACCTTTAAGTATGAATTCATGTCAACATTATACAGGTTATAAGCACTTAATTTTGGTATTTGTTGGGAATGATGAATTAGGAACATTACATCTTTCTTCATCGACTTGTCTTTTAATTCTATCCAGTTAGATGCGTATATGGATTCAGGTAATAAACTTGCCTAAAATATTTCCAAAATAAGTATACAACTCCAAGAGCAGAATAAGAAATCAAATGATGTGTTTTTTAAGTATAATGTAGTTGGTTTTTTCAGAGAAATTTAAAGTTTTTTGCTAATATATATCTATAATACGTTTTTACCATTAAACATAAACATTTTATTTGTAAGAAGGTAAAAAAGCCGTCAAAATGACGTTTTTTAAATTAATTTGTTAATCCAAAAACAGCAAAATCAGGCAAAATGGTTAATTGTTTCTACCTTTTGCAAAAATTATTTTCATACTTTCATGATTGCTCTCAAGTGGGTAACTTATAGTGCTTAACAATCCCTCAGAGTTTCAGCTTAAACCTTGCTTGGTCCATATCACCTAGCGACTGTTGATCTAATAGCCATACAAAAGATCCATGCTAAAGACAAAGTTCAGCTTTATTTTAAGGGGGAGCTACGATTTACTGGGAGCCACTTACGATAAACATATCTGTATCGCAACCTATATTCGAAGCAATATAGAAAATGGATTCCTGCTTATCGCTTTCAATGAAAGCGATATACTTGAAGTGGTCACCAATATCGGAGGGATTAGCGTAGTTAATGAATATAAACCCTCAGCCACTACAGGGAAACCAGAAGTGGTAAATACCTCTCTACACCCTACTATATACATCAGTGACTTTAACAGCCACCACGAAATGTGGAAGTTTACCACGAATAATGAAAATGGGGACGTACTGGTCAAATATTCCAAACGGCAAAGTACATATCTAGTTTTTGATGTAAAATACAAAGGAACATTTAAATTAGCTACATGAAGAAAATAATATAACCTAGATCTACGCTTTGTCTCATAAGATTATAACGATATACCACTAATATCGTTTTGTGCTTATCACCATAGGCATAGGAAGAATTTTTTGTCGCCTGGTACATCTATTTGCAAGTACAGGTACAGAGATCAACAGTTCAACAGTTTACTCAGTTTTTTAGACAGGAAGGGGATTTGATCTATTGTAATGATATTGGTGGTCTAATGAATGAATTTGTTATTAAGTATAATAAAGACGATTAAAGGATTTTTATGACCCTTTAAAGACAAATTTAAAAGCTGTACTTTTACACATTTCATGTTTCATTTGTGAATGGGACAGTAGAGCAAGAGATAAATACTTGACCACAAAACAATGGCCGGTAAGAAATGTTTTAACACCTGGCGAGAAGAACATTTTGTACAAAACTTTGGTAGATCCAAAAAAGATCCTCCTTCCACCCCTACACATCAAGTTAGGCTTAATGAAACAGTTTGTCAAGGCCCTGCCCAAAGATAGAAACTGTTTCAAGTACTTGAGTGGGAACTTTTCACATCTATCAGAAGCCAAATTAAAAGAAGGGGTTTTTGTTGGACCAGATATTCGTAAAATGATGTTCGACTCCACCTTTGAAACCAAGATGACTACTAAGGAAAATGAACTTGGATTGCATTCAAAAAAGATGTAACCAAGTTTTTAAGTAATATGAAAAACTCACACTATGAGCTTATAGTAGCTAATATACTTATTAGATAAGTTTAAATATTTAGATGTCTAATGTGCCTCAAAATGCATTTTTTACATGACCATCTTGGCCTTTTCCTGAAAATCTGGGTAATGTCAGTAAAAAACAAGGCAAACGATTCCACCAGGATATCAAGGAGATGAAGAAACGATACCAGGGACGTTGGAACACCAACATAATGAGTAATTACTGTTGGTTACTTCATCGAGAACAACAGAGTGCCTTGCATAGAAGAAAAAGCTACTTGAGAAGTTTTACAGAAAAAAGAGAAAGAAAATATAAAAGCATAGCCTCCTGAAATGATTGTACAGCCCTATACTCTTACAAGATAAGAATTAGATAAAAGGTATTATTGTAATAATGTATTTCGGTAGTTTGTCTTTTTCAAATTATTGTGTAGAATAAACTATTATCATATCGTGGGAAAACTGTGAATGATACGTAAAATCTAATTTCAGATTCTTTTTTAGCGCCATAAAATACATAGGATTTTTATACATAGAATTTGTAAGAAAAGTTATAAATTATTTTTTTTGTCGGCCTGTGAATTAAATAAACGATTACAATAAACGTACTTACCTCATAATAAAGCTGATTTCCAATTATGCAGTAAATTAATAGTTGGTTTAAATAAGCAACAACCAAGACAAATGTTAAAAATAACAAATCTGCAGAAAAATTTGGCTAAAAATTAAAATAAACTATTCTTTCTTATTCTAACTTTTCCTCAACAGATAATGAACTTAATATGATCATAAACCTTTTGTAATAAATTAAAGAGAGAGAATAATAAATAAAAAGACTGATCAATAAATAAAAGAATAGGAAAACAATGAAAGAATCAAAAATTAATACATTATAAACATACATATACATATATACAACAATACATATTAAACTACTTACCCTTGTTACTAGAAGAGCAGAAATGCAAATTCCAGTAACGCTGCAGCTCAATTGTATCAATACAACTAAACTAAAAACATTATTAAGTTTACCAGTAAACCTGCAAAATGAGTTTATATAATGACAAATCTTGATTTACTTGCATTCAATTTAAGTCCAATTTTGTTGAATATAATAGTTTTATAAAATTTATTCAATTATTATTATATTTATATAACAATAAAAGACTTTCAAAAATGCCACAAAATTTATTATAATATCTTATCACTACAACTGTTTCGACAGAGTGCCTTTACCACGTGATCTAATTTTGGTATGTGTTTACACTTTATAGTCTTTAACTGAGTAGTTTGTCTCAAGTTAGTCATTCAGAATTTTGTCTGTGTTTTTTAATTTGTTAATTTCCTTAGATTCTAATAAAGATAGCTTAAGGCCTTTATTTTGGATGTGAAGAAATTGAAATTCGTCATTAAAAGAAGACCCCAACAATTATAGAGGTATAAATCTACTGAACATCGCACTTAAGCTTACCACAAAAGTCTTAACCAACAAAATCAATAAACTAACAACTTTATTAGATAAACAACAAGGATTCAGATCCGGAAGATCTTGCAGACGTCGTATTTGTACTAAGACAAATTACAGAAAATACCATCAAGTACAATAAACCAGCATACCTATGTTTTATAGACCTGACAAAGGCAAGGTTTAGATACCTGATAATAAATATAACTAGTTAGGAAGATGTTGAAGAAGTGCGACAACAAAGCTTAAAAACAAGTAAAGCGGCGGGATCTCTTAATGACACAATCTGGAAAAACAAACACCTAAGACAAGACACAAAAACAAGAATCTATAAAGAGCAATTAGACCTATATTAATACACACGGCGGAGACAAGACCAGGCACATCTAAAACAAACGAAACGACTACTAGAAACAACAAAGATGAAAATACACTGACGAATATTAGGGAAAAGTTTGTTGGATAGGGAGAGAAGCGAAAACATAAGAAGAGCATACAATAAAGAAGACAAAACGACATGGATGGGTGACAAAACGAAAACAGGAGTGTAACGAACACATTAGTAGAATGGCAGAGGATAGGATAGTACAAATTGCACGAGATAAGTCACTAAATGGACGAAGAAGTATTGGCAGACCAAGAAATAGATAGTGTAATAATTTAAACAATTTAAGAGGCTAATATAAAAGACTAATATAAAAGAGGAAACAGGGTTTGAAGCCTACATACAAGAAGGAAGAAGAGGGAGAACTCATTAAAAGATTGATAACGATCTAGAAGATGAAGTGTGTATGTAGAATCTGTTTTTCTATTATTAAAAGCTTACATCGGTCAAACTGGTAGAACTTTTAACAAACGTAAAGCGGAACATAAAATTGCTTTCTATCAAGTAACGGTCGAATCCATCACTTATTATTATATTATATTATTTTATCCAGTTTACCCCTGTAAAGTGTAAAAGTTATGTAGTTATTTCTATCGTGTAATAATAAAATTATTTGTGGTTTTTCTGATCACAGCTTATCAGTTAGTCACTAAATAAACACTCTACCCGAATAATGGGACATGCTTCTCTAATACACAGTTTAATAAAAAAAAAACCAGCTAAACAAATCTTCTGCTTTGAAATCAAACCAGCATAAGGGGAAAATCGATTTTTGAAATATTGGTATCAAAAATTTTTTTTTCTATTTTTATGTCAAACCACCATAAAATTTGGTTTAAAAAAGTCCGTCAAATGGAGTTATGTCAGTTTGCGTAATGTGGTACTAGCCACTTTGCTTTGCAGAAGACAGATCTATTCCGCAATACACTATTCGTTTCTTGAACTGTAAGTTAATAGGTTACGCCTTATCTAAGTAATAATGAATTATCTCACAATGGTACCTTTTCTCATGATCCTGGAATTGCATTATTGGCAGATAATCCAGTTTATATCAAATGTTTATTAATTCAATATATGCCAGCGTACTATTTCTAGATCACCGAAAATTTAATTTTTTTTTCAACCCTTAAAAGTCCTTTAGGCTTCCAATATCCTTCAAATAAAAAAATTATACACATCGAACAAGTTTGCTGACTTTGTTTAAATTTTCAAACTTATTAATATAATTCTCATATTGGCTCTTTTTTATCGTTTACTGGATTATTCTTGTTTACTGGATGTTAACTATATTAATCAATAAATCTGGGAAATATAAATTGTTGAATAGTCGTTCATCATTATCATTCATCATAATCGTCCACTGTTGGGTTCTTCGCCATGGTAACGATTTATTTTTATTTATATTTCTTTCACCAAAAACTTCCTTGGCCATGGTTAATATTAGACTTAATTTTTGCCCAGTTTTCTTCGACTCCATGACTTTCTGTGATATATGTCTTTCTTCTTCTTTCTGATATATTTTTTTAAATAGGTATCTTGTGGAGCTATCCTGTAAGCTTTCAACTTTTATCTTTGTAATGTATTCTGGTTATTGTTATTGCATATGTGTTTTAATTCTAGTTCTAATTAAATTTAATTCTACTTAAAAATTTAGAACATAGGTTGGATAAATTAGCAAAAAGTTAATTGTATATTTTTTCTATGGTAAAATCATATTCTAAAAGAAAAATAATACTACTTACTCTAAAAGCAACTGGTGGTGTTTTAAACATCTAACAAAAAACTTTTTTACTGTGTCATACGACCTAGTCAGATCTCCATCCATAATTTTATCCAATTTATTATTAATATTTACCATGTCTTCTTTGTTCAGTGAAGAAAGACACTGATGCAGAATTCTATACTGAGTAACGGCACTAGCACCAATGCTAATAAACAGACAATCAGTTCCAATTATGCTACATACCATTATAACTTGGTACCCAAGTACATGCATAGTATACAAGATTTCATATGTTGGTGTTGTGCTCCAATCAAAACCGTACTAAAAATAGTTATTATATGAGTAAAATATTATTATTACATAATATACTGGTTTATTAAGGATCGCGTCCGTTTCAATATGAATCTATGGAGGAGTGTGACGCCCTTATCTCTTGCCGTACTGCTCCACCTCGAAAATTCAACCATAGAAAAACCGAACACATAGAAGCGACACAACGGTCCAAAAGCGTGTACCATTTTTGTATACGCATGCCCGATTCTGGTTGTGTAACTGTCAAAAACACGTGCTTATTCTTTAATTCTGGTTGTTTTCGATAGTCCGTAGGCGTCTATGGTAAATACTCGACACAACAAGTGCATTTGACCATTTATATAATTTATTTATAGTTAAAAGGTTATAGTTTATAGTTATAGTTAAATATATAAGTTTATAGTTATAGTTTATAGTTAAAAGTTTAATTTATATTTAAAATGTCTGGATATATTTGTGCGATTCGCGGATGTTCATCTATGACAGGAAAAGGAATAAGTTTATTTAGATTTCCTAAGAATAATAACAGGTAATTACTATTGCTTTGTAATTATTATTAGTTATTACATAATAGTATTGGTTTGACTTTCGAACAGTAAGCCGACGCCGACGTGTCTGTCCGAGCTATACAAAATAAACTTTGGTCTGCCAAGGGATAGTTCAAAATGAAAACATTAAATTTGGTGTCAGTGCTATTTCTTTTATTGAAAGACGCAAGTCTCCGAAGGCTCAGGTCAAAAAATCAACAGATGGTGGCCCGGCGTCAGTGCGCTCGAAGACAACAATACGAATATAGTATTTTTAGGAAATAAAAATATATAGAGGGTTTTATACACGAGAATATTTTATTTAAGAGCTTAGGCGCAAAATTTCGGGCAAATGTTTTTTAAATGTATTTATTTTTTTCGAATCCTGAAAAAACTAATAAGTATTTTTGAAAAATTTAAACGCAGAATGAAAGACCACATTATTGCTGATGGACGAAAGTCCCCGAAAACTTTTATAATGTTTATTTTAATAAGTTACAGGGGTGAAAAAAAAAAGAGAAAATTTAGTGTGATTTTTAATTTCAAATATCTCATTCAAAAAAACTTTTTGTTTATTCTAAGGGACTTTCGGCCCTCGGTAATAATGTAATCTTTCATTCTGTGTTTAAATTTTTCAAAAATATTTGTTAGTTTTCTCAGGATTCAAAAAAATGTTAAAAAGCATTGGCCCAAAATTTTGCGCCTACGCTCTTAAACGAAACAAAGACATTACTAAAATGCTCAAACTAAAAATTGTTGGAAACATAATTAGACCGATAATTGGGAAATCTTAAAATTACAATAGAACAAGACTTCAAAATTGCAAAAACATGGTTGCAAATAAACAAACTTAAATTAAATTATGAAAAAACTAAATAGGTACTCATCTACTTTTTGCTATATACAAAAGTTGTCTGCCAATTTTTAATTCGTTAAATATAAATAAAAAAGATCAAATATATGGATCGAAGTACATAAAATATTTAGGAGTTTTAAATGGGAATTACAAATAAAAAATATTAAAACTTTATTTGTTGCATATCTCAATATTTAGTGACATTTTTGTGACTTAGGAGAAAACTGTAAATTTATTAAGATTAGATATTGACAAAAGTTAAATATTTCATAACTTACAATATACTTAGAATATTCTAATACTCTTATAGTTGTAAGTAATAAAGTATTATTTATAAATACCGAAAAAGTTCTTTGTTTAAAATTTGTTCTGTTAAAAATTTGTAGTGCCAAAGTGTGGATAGAAGCTTGCAGACGAGAAGATTTGTTATTCAAAATGGATTCACTTTATAATAATTATAGGATTTGTGAACTGCATTTTGAAGATAATGTTATTTTAAAAGGAAATAAAAGAAAAACATTGGCGAATGACGCAGTACCTTCAATGATCTTTGTTATTTATATTTAACGAATTAAAAGTTGGCAGACAACTTTTGTATAGGTATAGCAAAAAGTAGATGAGTACCTATTTAGTTTTTCATAATTTAATGTAAGTTTGTTTATTTGCAACCATGTTTTTGCAATTTTGAAGTCTTGTTCTGTTGTAATTTTAAGAGTTTTAGTAATTTCTTTGTTTCGCTTAAGAGCGCAGGCGCAAAATTTCGGGCCAATCCTTTTTAAATACAATGATTTTTTTCGAATCCTGAGAAAACTAACAAATATTTTTGAAAAATTTAAACACAGAATGAAAGATTACATTATTACCGAGGGCCGAAAGTCCCTTAGAATAAACAAAAAGTTTTTTTGAATGAGATATTTGAAATTAAAAATTACACTAAATTTTCTCTTTTTTTTCACCCCTGTAACTTATTAAAATAAACATTATAGGTGTTTTCAGGGACTTTCGGCCCTCAGTAATAATGTAGTCTTTCATTCTGCGTTGAAATTTTTCAAAAATACTTATTAGTTTTTTCAGGATTCGAAAAAAATTAATGCATTTAAAAAACATTGGCCCGAAATTTTGCGCCTACGCTCTTAAGAATTTATATTGTGTGATATGCCCACTGACTATTAATTTTCTGGTTGTTAGCTGTCATTGGCGGCTTGGCCACATAACTTCAAAGGACTGTCGCTTTTCTGTGTTCGGTTGTTCTCTGATTCAACCTCGCGCATGTGGATTGTATCCGAAGAGGTTGACAATGGAGTAATTATGATTTTTATATATTTAACGGCACTGAATAGTTACCGCTGCGCTACTGACAGCGTGGATAGATATGTAAACAAGACGCTCGGATCGAATCGGTACGAAAATAAGGATCTTCGTAAATGGCGCCTACTGTAGCATATTTATATTTATTTGCGGTGATGCGCAAAACGTAAAAATACATCCAAAATCAGCACCGCATAACACAAAAAAATAAAGTAGTACTTTGAATTACAAGTTCAGTAGGTGACTATAAAACTAAAATAAGAGAGCATTGTAGAAATGCTGGTCACGCTGGCAACACTAATTGTAAAATCGCTGATAGTCGCCAAAATTTGGTTATGTAATTGGGCAATTTTTCAGGAGAGAGTAAAAACTATTTTATTGTGCGGTTTTTAATAAAAAATGAAAAATAAATAAGTCATGGTGTACTTTTTCACATAGTTGGTATATTTTATAATAAAGTACAATACAGTCTTGTAGCTATATCTTTATACAGTACTTAGGCCTTAATGAATTACACTTATTGCGCAGATAGGACACTCTGCTATTATCAAAAAATACATTAAACAATATAAACATACATAATATTTATAAATAAGAGCCTTCTTTGTCGGTTATATTAATTATAAAATATTTAAAACACTAATCAGTAAAAATTATAGAGAAAAAATTTGAAAAATGGTAATTAAAATTAAAGTGTAAAAATATTTTAATTTTAATTTATGAATGGCAAATTGTCATAAAACTTTGGCAATCAGCTGGTATTGCTGTCTTTAATTCTTTGAGGTGTAGCCATTTTAATTTTAAAATTTTGCACGGTTCAGTGAATAAAGGTGGATATGTATTAAAAGGTGCAATTTTTTTTATTCTATGAGGTAAGTGAGTCCAAACATCATGAATGCTCAGTGTAACCATAATTCATCCTACAGGATTAAAAGAGCAATTAAAAAAAACTGTATTGTAAAGCGATTGCCTCATATAGCCATGGGTGTATTCTTGCTTCTTTTGTTATACTGACATAGTCACTGGAAAGTTTTATTTCTCTGTTTTTTAATTTTCGCTCAATGCAGGCATGTACGGAATCTACCTCCATTGGGGTATGCCCAACTTCTAATGACTTCTACCCCGAACCCCATAGAGCATATTAAAGTTTAATAATGCATTCGCCATGGCTTTATTACGATTTTGAGCCGTGCATCCATCAGAGTATATCACAATGTCTATCTTATCAGCCGTAATGCATCAGCCGTAAAAAGCATTAGCATTTATAAATGGTGCTAGCTTAATTGCTTGAAAATCCATTCTTTTCGGATCGAGCGTGATTCCTAGGTTTTTGATATTCCTGCCACTGTTCCTCTGCCAAATTTCCTTAATGATAGCTTGCACACAAATTGCATTGATATTTTTTTACATTAAACAATGAAATATTTTCATCTTTCATGATATTAGAGAAAGTTTTTCGGTTCAAAGGCGAGGACTGTATTTCTTGACATCTAGTTGTATATAATCTATATACATAATGTATGTTCAGAAAAACAGGCTCTAGATATAATTTGCTTGTATTCTATCTACTATAGTGAGACGGCATTTTTGGAAGCATGTTCAGAAATTCCTTTACAATAGTTACTTGGATTGATTCTTCACTTCTCTGGCCGCAATGTATTAGGTAAGCCGTAAGTGCTTTCTTTTACCCAATTTTATACCATTCTGTGTCCAACTCCCAAAGTCTTTAGGAACGTCTCTTCACATCATCATCACGTCCACTGCTTGACTTAGGCCTCCCTCAGTTTTTTCCAGTGTTCTCTACACTAGGCCGCTTGTAGCTAGTTTCCCGATACAGTTTTATATCATCGGTTCATCTAGTCAGTGGTCGTCCTCGACTTCTTTTATAGTTTCTGGGCCTCCATTCCATAATACGTCTTGTCCACCATCCATCTTGTGATCTGGCTAAGTGCCCTGTCCAGTTCCACTTAAGTGGCACTTCGTGGTTCTTTCAATGACGTCTTGAACTCCAGATCTTTGCCTGATTTGTTGGTTTGTTATGTGGTCTTGAAGGCTCACGTTCAGCATTGCACGTTCCATGGCTCGTTGTGTAACTCTGAGTTTATTCGCAGATTTTTGCGTGAGTGTTAAAGTCTCTGCTCCATAAGTATGTACAGGCAAAACACATTGGTTATTGGTCTCTACTTATTTTGATCTCATGTCCCAGATATTTGTAAGTGTCTGTTTGTTGTAGTTTGTATGGATGTGAAACTTGGACTTTAAACGCCGATATCATGAATAAAATCGAGGCGTTTGAGATGTGGTTGTATCGAAGGATACTAAAAATTCCATGGACTAGCAGAACCAGAAACGAAGAAGTTCTTCGAAGAATGGGATATCAACGAACTCTATTAAATATTATTAAGAGGCGTAAACTAGAATATCTTGGACATATAATCAGTGGACCAAGATATGAGTTCCTTCGGCTAATTCTCAACGGTAAAATCGAAGGAAAGAAATGGATAGGATGGAAGAAACTCTCTTGGTTGAGGAATTTGCGGCAGTGGACAGGTTTGACAGCGGACCAATTGCTACACGTAGCGCAAGACCGAGATCAGTATAACAATATTATAAGCATGGTAGTCGCCGACGTTCCGTAGGGATATGGCACTCTAAGAAGAAGTTTGTTGTAGGGTATTATTGTCTATAGTTATATTTCCACTCATTACGAGATTTGTCATAAGTTTAGTTTTCTTAAAGTTTATCTTTAATCCTGCTGTTTTAGACAGACTTTTAAGCGAATGTATCATAGAAACTGTATCCTGTTAGTTATCTGCGATTAATACAACATCATCTGCAAACCACCTTAGATGATTTAATCTTTCTCCATCTATATTGATGCCCATACCTTGCCATTGAGTGTTCTTAAATACTGACTCTACAGCTGCCGTGAACAATTTTGGTGAAATATTGTCTCCTTGTCTAACTCCTCGACCTAAGCTGAATTTTTCTGTGTCTTCGTGTAGTCGTATACTTGATGTAGCGTTCTCGTAGATGTTTTTGATTAGTGTCGTGTACCTGTAATCTATTCGGCTTTGATTTAGGGCTTCCAGTACTGTTTCAAACTCTACAGAATCAAAAGCCTTTTCGTAATCGACAAATGCAAGAACCAGTGGTATGTTGTACTCGATGCACTTTTCTATTAAGATCTTTATGGTTTGCAAATGGTCATTTGTGCCATATCCTGCCCTGAAGCCTGTCTGTTCTTTGGGCAGATGGAGGCGTTGTGGCAAGAATTAAAGCAATTTAAAGACTTGCTTCTGCATACAGAAGCTACGTGGCTTTCAAGAGTAAACGTGCTATCTCGGTTATTTGAGCTCCGTTTTGAAGTTCAAATATTAATAGCTAAACAAAATCAAGGACTAAAAGACACGTTTGCTGACGAAATTTGGTCGTGCCAATTAGCATATATATCAGTGATATATTTATCAGACTAAACGATTTGAATGTGAGTTTACAAGGTAAACATACAACTCACTTTTTTATTATTAAAAAGGTTAGATCGTTTATAAAGAATTTTTAACTTGTAAAAACAAGTCTTGAAAATAACTTTTTATTTTCCAAACCATTTTCCACCATTTTCTAAACACTTAAAAGCTTTCTAACGGATAATGAAATTATTAATAGTTATAAGTATTGAAATACCACAGATCTGAGGCTTGAAAAAGCAGTCATAAAAGGCTGCAACCAGTATAAATATCTAGGAAGCATCATATCAGCAGATGGCAGAGTTAAGATAGATGTACACAACCGAATAACTCAAGGAAAAAAATGCATCCGAATACTGAATTCATTACTGTGGTCTAATAAAATAAAGATGCATACCAAACTTCGCGTATACAGAGCAATTGTAGAACCAATTACCACATATGGTGCCGAATGTTGGACGATGACAAAGAATGAACGAGATAAAGTAGACGTTGTGGAAATGGATTATCTTAGAAGGTCATGTCGAGTATCGAGAATGAAAATAATCAGGAATGAGGAAATACGAAACCGTACAGTAATTAGAGATACTCTTTCAGATAGAACACAAGGAATTCAATTACAATGGTATGGTCACGTGATGAGAATGGAGGAGGAGCGGTGGCCAAAGAAAGCCTTAATGTATGTTCCGCCAGAAGGAAGGAAAAGGGGAAGACCACCAAATTCCTGGAGAAGAGAAATTATAAAAACAATGCAATCTAGAGGTTTAGAAGAGGGAGATTGGAGAGATAGGAAAAGATGGAGGCTGAAATGCGGGAAGCGGCAATCGCCGTAGGACCCCCATTATATGATGATGATGAGGTATTGTTACGGTGTAAGATTCACTATGGTAAATTAGTCAAGCAACTATGAGTAATTCACAGAAAGTTATTCTAAATTTAAATGGATACACAATCCCTTTCTTCTTGAGTTGTCGACCCAGCTTTTAAGTGTAACTGAACAAAAAAAAATTATTAATTTGTCGTGTGATGGTCAACTAAAATTAAGACTTAATTCTTAAGGATATGAAGAAGAAAAATTATTATTCTTTTCCGCTTTGAATAATATTAGGTTGTAGCATACGTAAACAAATCTTACTTACCTCAATGGGAAATGGCAACTTTCGAAAGAAATAAGGTGGTATAAGAAATCCAATTCCCCAACATAACCCAACACCTAGAAAAGGTGTCAGAATAAAAATAATAATGAGGTAAAATCCTTTTATATCTTCTTTTAACTTTCCTTCGATTAGATCGTATGGCCAAAAATTGGTCATTATATCGTCTACAAGGTCTTTTACATACTCAGCTTTGTACCAAATGATAAGTATTTTGTAGATAGACTAAAACACAACAATTAGCACTAATATTTCTCCAGTATTTTCAGGAAATACTGTGGTAAATAACTGTTAACGCTCTTCGTATATTACAAATAACATATAATAATTATATAGAGTCCATCTAATTTATAAACCGTTGCACGTCATTATCTACGTCAGAGATCGAAGTTGACATAGTTGCCAAAGTATAAAAAAATCCCGAATCCATTTTAAATCAAATAGGTCACATAATTATTATTATACTCTTTACAACGACTATTTAAATTCTTACGTGACATTTTTTAAATAAAACACACTAATTTTCTTCTAAAAAGAACAGATTTTATTAAATAGGTAAAAATATTAAACAAGAGGTATTCACTTTAAAATTTAAAATAATAAAGTACAAAAAGTGTCAACACCACAACTGTTAAATAAGTGTTACCAATTTATGCCAAAATTTCACCTTCGTTCGATTACAGTTACAGTGTATTCCGAACAAGTGTTCTTCATAAAAACGCTTTATAATGCATTTATACAAATTAAATGAAACATATTATTGTATATTTCTTTGAGTTAACATTAATAGAAATCTTTAAATATTAGTTCTACGCGTATATAATAAAATATGTCTAGTGACTGTAATACCAGTGTACTCGGCAAAGTGATTCTAAAAAGAACACACCTACCGCCTAAATATTTCGTGTTGGTATCATGTGACGTCACGGGCTATGACGTCGATGACGTGCGACGGTTTGTAAATTAGATGGACTGTAGATATATTGTTTTATATGATGTAGTTAATATAAATGATTGGGATATAGAAAAATTTAATTAAGGCAAATTAATTTTACAAACTGTACCAAAATAAAATAGTCCGCATCGGGCCATACTGATACACGAGCCAAACAATACATACTAAACCATTTTACCAAAATGGTTCAGTATGTATTGTTTTTACCAAAACTGTAAAGCCTGTACAACTTTACCTATTAAACAAAATTATGTGAGGGTCTTGGAATCTTATTGGTAAGGGCATATAATTGGCGTATGTGCTTAATATTCTTCATCTTGTAGTGCCTATCCGTTTCGAATGTTGGCGATCATCTTGGCAATCTGTATTTTGCAAACTGCGGCTCTGAAAAGATTTGTGGTTGTTGTGTTGAACTACATAGGTAGATTTTTCAGTCAGGAAATCCTCCAACTTCCTGGTCCTCGTTTTCTTCTATATTTCCTTGTAGAAATAATTGCAGCAAACCATATCGTTCACTGTTAGTCATGAGGTGACTGAGGTATTCGATTTTTTCTGTTTTTATTGTGGTTAACAACTCTTTTCATTTTTGCATTCTTAATAAAACGTTTTGGTTAATAACGTGGTCCGTATGGGATATTTTTAGGATTCGACGATGAAGCCACATTTGGAAAGCCTCAATTTTTTTATAGGTAGCGTCTGTGAGAGTCCACGACTCAACTCCGTACAACAGTATAGATATAACATCGTAATAACCTGATTTTTGGAGGGAAGTTGCCAGGAATCGACAGGAGTGGCGACTTCTTTGTGAGCAGACCAAGATCCACAACGGATTGTGGAGCCACTTATGACGATGATAAACCCAATTTTTATGGGTATTGATAAATGGTGGCATTTGAATAGCTTAGCCATTTTTTGAAATGCAGATCTTTTATTGATCTTCGTACCAAATTAGGTGTATGTTTTAACTGTTTCTATTGGTAGACCATTCACACTGATTCTTTCAATTGGCTGTTCCTTCTTAGAGATCATCATACAATTTGTTTTCTTAATGTTCAGTAAAAGTCCATATCTCACTTTGTAACGATAATATTTTGCTTACCATAGGGTAAGATTATGGGGTTAGAAAATTGGGGACAGAAACTATGGGGGCGAAAATAGAGCAAGCAAAATAAACGCTACTATGCGAACGGGCACTCAGGGGTTAGTTGGAGAGCTGGAGTCGTGGATAAGTGAACGACAAGGGTTCGGATTTGGGCAGCTAAAAAAAAATGGAATAAAGGGGTTACTTACGTAAATCTCCTGGAACAAAAACGAAACAAAGACAAGAAGAAATACCTCTAGCTATTTAAATGGGGACACCGCTTCGAAGAAAACTTCCTGCTGGAAGAAAGAAAGTTTCTTCCTTCCTAAAATAAAGAAACACAAACAGGTTAGGAGATTTTTCTAAAGTAAATAAAAAAGTGGATCAGAGAAACAAATCAAAACGTTTATTTTTGTCTCATACAGACAGTTATCAAACATACAGATTGCACAAAAATTATTAAAAGGTGCAAAATACAAAATTACAAAAAAAACTTACATGTGTTGCCTGTTAACAAAGGAGATTGCTACAAAATTCTTCGAAATGGTTCCTAGGTTATCTTATTAATATGGCTAAATTAAAAATGAAGGATATCCTTGTTCATGAAAATATATAAGATTTAACTTTTTCTATAAAACATCTTTCTATACAAGCAAATTAAAAATTGTCACAACAAAAACAAATTAGAGTTAGCTGTCAGATGTCACATTTAATTTTGATGACAAAAAAAAAACAAAAGATTGACAGCAACCACACTTAGTTTACAAAATAATTCTAATTATTACCAATTCTTAAATTTAAGTGAAAGCAATTATTACTTTTAGCAAACAAATGTCTGTCTAATTTGGAAAAATTGAATATATTGAATGTTACCTTATTTTCACTTATTTCACTTAACTTTGAACAACTTGCTATCTATCTCTGGAGTTAGAACTAAACAGGCAAATTCTCCACTCTAACACAGGAAACCATTTCCACAATTTAGGAACGACGATCTAATGGGGCTGTATCAAACAAACAAACAACAACAAAGCCGGTGGGACATCCTTAACAATCACCTTCCAAAATTTCTTCGGTTCCGGTATACTGCACAAATCTAGTGGTTACTCTATTCGAATCCGTCATATTACGGAGAGTAATTATCACGTTTTACCGGTCTTGGAACTTAAACCATTACACAAATTTACCGGCTTGGTGATTAAAAATATCACACACCCTTCCAACTCGAATCGTCGAATCTCCTTCACCAACTCCCTTAACTCAACTGTCCCCTCGCCGGCCGGTCTTTCAAAACTAGCCACAAAATACCTCCCTCCACGCTTCTCACACAAATTCCTTACGACTTCAAATTGTGAAAATTAACCTTGAATCTCTTCCGGAGTTAATGCGTCTCAGAGAGAAAAAGCACAATACTTGCAATATTTTTTCTAAGAACCTCTTCTCAACCGGGATATTTGGGGCCTGAATGTAAACAAATCGTTGTTCGACGACAAAAAAATGTACGAAATGGGGAATTTTAAATATAAATAAAAAAGTGCTAATACCTCTTTACTACGAGATAAACAAAATAGGCCTTTTATCGATTATTTTAACGTCGTTGCAAACAGACAAAACAGGGGCGTCTTTAGAAATTTTTACCATATTAATATTTCGTAGTTAAAAGAAAAATTTAAAACGCTACAACTTTAGTGATTATATTCATTAACTCCTGGAGGGCTTCATAACTGTCAGCGAATACCACTGTGTCATCCGCGTATCTGATGTTATTGATACATTCTCCGTTAATTCGAATTCCTGCTTCAACATCTGCTCCTGCTTCTTAAAAGATTTTCTCGGATATACCAACTTCTTTTTACATTTATGCTTATAGTTGGTTAATAAGTTAATAAAAAAAAGTATTGTAAAAAACTGTCTTACCTGAAAAGCTCCTATAACTAACGACATAAGGTAAGTGAATTTTGGTATTGACTTTACCGAACGTAAATTAAGAAATAATCCAATTTCTATAAAACTCATTATTAATACACTTACAATACAAGCAAATGTACTATTTCGTTTATAGTTCTTTGTTGTTGGCCACAAAAATATAGTTTTAAGTAATATTTTGGGTATCCACAAAAACAATTTGCAATAGTCGTGTGTTTTCAGAGTTCTGTATGCAATAGCTAAAACAAAAGATTTATTTATGCTAAGAAGAAAAGTGTTACCCAAAAGATGCCCCAGAGAGCTGGCGAACCATGGGCGATTATAGGCTTGGCACGATGTCAGAATTTCGTCTCAACAAAAAATGGAAACAGGACAAAAAGAGATAGCGCAGAAAAGGACTTCGAAACAAGTGACTATTCTAAATACATAAATTAAATATAGGGGAAACTAGCAAAGAGCCAATCATGGTCAGGGACTCTGTAAGGATGAGAACTTCTTCACTTAGTTTGTACTACGTTAAGTACTGAAGAGCTCAAACCATCACAGAAATTAAAGGCGGGTTGACACGATTCAAGAATCGTTGGATTCCAACTTGGTCCAAGTGGACTTGTACAAACGTACTTATACCAAGTTGGTTGCCACGGTTAAATGACTTAAATGTCAAATAACTATTGTAAACATAGCGGAACTGATTGTGGAAGGTGTTCTAGTGGTTGCTGATATGTTGATACATGAGTTTGAAGTCCAGAAAAAAGGAATAAAAAAGAAAAATGCCGCACTTCTAGCATCCTTATTTTTATATTCCTTCATCCGTACATTCCATACTGCTTCCTTAGCTTCGTATAACTTCATCAATCTAACACTCTCCTTTTCAGATCATTCTCTTTTTGTGTTTACTTCTCGTTTTCGATTTTTCGTCATCGACGACATTTTAATTTTACAATACCACACTACTTGAATCCAAGGAAGTTGGCCAGCGTCCTACTTAACTTGGATAACACCTGTTGATACAGGTTATCTAAGTGTACTTAGATAAATAGGTGACACGATCAAAGCAGCTTCCAAGTGTTGCGCGTACAACGTCCAAGCAGACTTTAACCAAGTACACTTGGATCGTCAACCCGCTCTAAATTGTCATCCTGGTGCCTTAGTCGTGGACTAATATGCACCCTGATGCGCATCGCCCCGCCTTTGAACATCTTTATATTTTTCTATTGGCTGAGAGATCTGAAAATGCCATATAAATATTAATATGCTAATAAATATGCGACATTTTTCAGCTCTTGGATTAGTATAAGTAGATAGGGAAAAAATAATAAAAATGCTCACTGGCTAATAAATCCACATCACTAACAAAAATTAAAAAACACATCTTACTAACACCATCATATGGAAAACGGAATAAAAATAACGAACTAACAGCGACGGATGTTAATATCACCCGCAAAACCGAGAATTATGTCATCTGCTTCGGTGGCTAATTGCCATAAAGAACAGAGATAATTAATATACCGAGTGAAAAATGATAAAATACTATATGTCGGATACATATAGATACTAATTAAATAACAAATTAAGAATAATATATATATATATATATATATATATATATATATATATATATATATATATATATATATATATACAGAGCCGCTAGCCCCGGCTGGGGACTCTCTGATCGGAACACACGAAATTTTTTAGGGACCTCAGTCCCGACGTTAAGATGAATCAAATGGAATCAGTAAAGTAAATAGGGAGAAAAGCCGACATTTAGGCTACCCCTACAGTCAGGTGGCATAACCACAATTACTAAAAACGGAAGGTACTTCATTATCCAAAGTACCTTAAGTAAACTCTAAGATTATAAGCCTCCTCACGTTAGTCATACGCTAAGAAGGGGTGGAGGAAAAGCCTGGGGGTCAGATAGGTACCACCTCGGCTAGCGAGGTGTGACCGGTTTGATCTTTGAACATGTGGATCCCACTCTTATATTGGTATACACATGTTCTTAGGGGTAGGGTTGATCACCTCGTGTGTTAATGTGTGTATGTGTGCTCTCGGATCAGTCTAGTCTCGGCTCCCAAATAGGGTCTCTGCACCCTGGGAGTCCGATGTCGGGACGCTGCTCCAGTTCTACGAACATTTTAGACTCTGTGGCTGGGCCTTGCCCACCTCCTAAACCGAGTTTCATTTATTTCCTGTGTAAGAAATACCTAAGATGGAAGATAAGCAGAGGGTACTTCGAATAGTCTAGTCGAAGGCCCTCTGTAAGGCACCGTGGGAGTATATAAGTGGCCATATTTTGACCAGCCCTTACATCCCATATGGTGATAAGATACTGCCGCATGGAATAACCACTGACGGCACTTTAAACCATTTTTAAAGATTGCGTATTCAGGAATAAGTACTGCGTCTTACAATTATTCAGTCTACGATTGTAAATTGTATGATTGATTATTAGTAATTAGAAGGTCAATTCGGAATATTTTTAAGATTTTAGTTTTTATTGTAATTCATAGAGAAGAATGGGGAATATATATATTTGATGGGTGACAATGTGCAATAATAAAACCGTATAAAAAGTAGGTACTACTTACTATCTAGAAACATTTTTTGGAATGCAGTTTCTGTTGGTGCTGTTCCAAGCGTATTAAGAGTTTGTCTTTTTGACTTCGCTTTTCAATAAATATATAAATTATATAGCCAAATAGCTTGGGAAACTGTATTTAAATACAATCATTGATTAATAATATATGACATATTAGAGACTAGATCATAAATATATAACCAAGTTTCTGATAATTATTCTGAAAATATAGTAAATTTACGATTAACTAATATTAAAACTAAATTATGAATGCAAGAATATAAAAACTTGTGGACCTAATACGAGGGCTGATGCCTTTGCTTCACCATTGACACCCTTACGATAAAAAAATGGCAAATAAATATCTCGCCTTTATTATTCAATATAATTACCACTATGATCTAACATTTTTAGTGCTTCTAGAATAATATGCATCATGTTTCTTCTTGAGGTGATGTTCTTTTTACATGTCAAAGCAAATGTATCTCGGATGTGTTCAATCGATCTATGGCCACGTATAAAACAAGTTCGAAGATTCTAACAAATCGGACGAAGATGATGATATTGAGTTTGATCTCAATTTCGGCTAATAGTTGGTATAAATTTTATTACGATTTAAAAAATTGCTTTTACTTTTTTTAATATTATTAAAATTTTACGTATTTAGAATTTTGTGTTTAATAAATTTCTTATATCTTGTACTACATTTTTTTCCAATATAATATACTAATCTCCCAGCTCGTACTATAATAGATTTCAATGGAGTTGGCAATATTACGTCTCGTCTCACTCTCTCAAATAAAATAATTTCGTAAATACATCAAGATGTATACAGTTGAAGAAAAGATACACATTTTAACTTTGTATTTTGAAGAGTCACTTAACTCGAGAAATAGTAGATTTATTAATTGTTGCTCTTGAGTATAGGGCGTAGATCAATAGATTTGTCCCCAATTGACCGCACAAAGCAAAAGGTAGAAAAGAAAGTCCAAACGGTAAAACAAGGAACGAAACCGATTACATCATAAGTGACAAAAAACAAATAACTAAAGATGTAACAGTACTCAACAAGTTCACTACAAACAGTAACCACAGAAAGATACGAGCGAAAGTAAACATCAATATAAAAAGAAAAAGAAATATAATCATTAAAAATAAATCTCATGGTATCTGGACACCCCATTAAATATCAGGCACATATCAATAATACGCTACTACTGCATGAAACCCCCGAGAACGATCTTAACGACTTAATTAGTTGCATCATAAACACCTTACAAGAAAGTCACCGAGTGCACTTTCCTAAAAGAAAGGAGAAAGGAGATAGAAGATATAGAGATAGAAAGGAGAGATTTAAGGAAATTTAAAACCGATAATGTTAAACGTACTCTACAGAAAAATAACAGCCTAAAAGTTCTACGTAAAAAGAGCACAAAATCGCAAAGAATGAAGGAGTTTAAGGGAGGCCTATGTCCACTAGTGGACGTGATAAATGAATGCTGGATTATGATGATAAAGGCGAAAATTGTCCAACATTGTGCCAACATTACGCCCAATCAACTCAAAATTACGAAAGTATGTTTAATAGATTCGCTTATTCTTTGGCATATCAAAGTGGATTATTTGAACCTTTGTTTCTCTAAATTTTTTGCCTAAATAGAAATTTTAAGGTGTTTATATAGAATTCCAACAAGTTTCTGTTAGAATAATTATGTTTTGTTTTTTTAATGAATTTATTTTTAACTTTTAAAGCCGTTAGGACAAAAAGAAACCACACACCTATTTTATTAAAAAACAATATTTTTCTAAACAGATTTTATAAATAATTTTCCCCCGAAAGCTAATAAATAATACGTGAAAATAAGCGCGTTCCAAGTTCATCCATATCCCATCGATTTTAAATAGTTTTTGAGACTAAACTGTAGTGTGCAAGAAATACTAAACTCAAACTAAAAAAAAAAAAGAAAATGATGGAGAGTTTAAAATGCGTCAAATGGCAAAACGTGTGAAGAAAACATAAACCATTTTAATGATATTTACTTGAAAATTGTTGTAATCATATTTTACTAATCATCAATAAACTAAAATGCTATTATTCTCTAATAATGAAGGTACTTGTAGTACCTTCAGTAGGTACGACTCTACAATCATGGGCATATGTATTATAAACCGTTTATGATATACTATAGATCTAATTTGTTTTACATATTTAATGAAAAGTAATGTTAATAAAGATATACCTTTTGTTAGAAAAAATCAAACATCAAGGCATCTATTATTTGCGCGATATTCCCTAGAACAGAAACATTATACCTCATTAAGAAATAATTTAATACGAACAAGCGACAACACCTTATAATAAATTCAAGTTGCATGCTGTTCTTGGAATTTTCGCGTTGCTGATTGCAACTATTTACGAACCGCTAATGAACTTTAAATGGGACAGAATATGTTACTAAAAACTTTGCACTAATTAGTTCGAGCTCACGATATAAAGCACTACGTAATAATGTTGTGTTAGCAAAAAGTAAATTAGGCACAATAATACTAAAGCAATAGGTTAGTATCTAAATAGAATAAACAAGATTATTTATAAAAATTGAATAGAAGTGTTTAAAAAACATCTTACTAAAGGTGGGTGTTTTTATTAAAGGATCGTGCTGTAAAGGCACCTGATGACATGAAATGTCATCAAGTGCCACCAATCACGCACTTCGATGTTCATCGCCCTTCCTTCTGGAACATATAATTAAATTAAATTGGTTGAGAAATGAAAAAGTTTCATATAAAAGTTAATTTATCTTTAAATATGGGACATTTTCGGATCTCGAGTCAGTAGTGAAGTAGTGTCTAACTCATGGTTTTACCCGTGTAGGGTAGCTCCCTAGAGCACTTTGCTCGAAGGACTTCGAATCTTTCTAAGACTCTGAAGCTGAGTTTTTTTCTTCTTAGAAAGAATGTGTTTTATTTCCACCACCTAATCAAACCATAATGACATTGTCTCTTCAAGATAATGCCACAATAAGAGCGTACCGGCCAACTACGCAATATTACACCATATTGCGCAATAGTTGGACAAATTAAAAAACATGGAAACTTGCACCAAGTTGCAATCAGTTTTTCATACGTTTATTAATTACACCGGAGACGATAGAAACCTCCATCTATAAATAAGCTCGGACGGAAACCTGTTAAGTTGGATGAAGCCCAAAAAAATATCCTCCGCAGAACTGTACCTACATTATTTTTTTTTTAATGGGGCTCCAACTTTCAAATCTATAGTAACAGGCGAAATCGATAATTTTCCTAAAATAATCCGAGAATTATTATAAAAAGCATAACAAGAACTTTCGATATATAAAACGATGCCGAAATTACATTTTAACAGATAATGAGGAAATAATATTATCGTGACGTAATTATCTACGCCCCATTCGGAAACATCGTGCGGAAAAATAAAAAATTTATTACCTCGACAAGACTTGGGTTAACAACGGACATACAGTCGCCAAAGTTTGGCAAGACACAATAGTAACAAATGCACGAGCCTTTGTTGAAGGTTTATTGACAGGACTGTAAGCACGTCAGGTAAGTTCCAGCGTCTAATTATCGCCCATATTGGCAGTAATACTGGTTTTCTGTAAAATGGTGCACTTGTTTTTGTATTGAAGAAAACCGGCGAATATCATAAAGACATGAACTCCATATGCTTCAAAATGTGCTTCGAGAACATTCTCCAAAATGTAGATAGTAATTTTGTCATAGTATATGATAATGCATCTTATCTGAGCTACTTGGCTGAACACTTTCCAACGATGACTGATAGAAAATTCATCATGCAGAGCTGGCATACTAGAAAATTGTATTTCGTTTACAAATGATACGGTAAAAGCAAAATTAATGACAATATTCAAGGATCACCGTGGTAGATATCGTCAATATGTTGTTGATTTAATAGATATACTTCATGCTTTTGTTATTTTCTAAAATTACCAAATTATACACTCTACATTATAAATTTTCTATTCATATTTAAGTAACTTTCTATAAATTTGACTAATATGCTCTCTTTTTCTTCTTCTTCCTCTTTATAAGCAATTTTGCTTGTTCATTGGCGGATTAATACCTCTATTCCATTCTTTTTTCTATTTTGTGTCCATTCATTTATATACTGCACGTTACATCTTATTCTAATGTTTTCACTTCTCTTTCGATCTCTCAGCGTATTTCTTGTAATTCTTTTCAGTACTCTCATCTCTGCTGTTTCCAGTAGTTTTTATTTTTATTTTTCTATTTTACATTTAGTTGGTTGTTTGCTGACTACTATTGTTTTAGTTTTCCGAGATAAGATTGTCATATTAAACTCTTTTGCTCTTATGTTAAATCTGTGGACCAGCCTTTGCAGACTATCTCCATCTTGGGCTATCAATATTAAGTCGTCTGCGTAACAGAGTATTTTTATTTCTTTGTTTCCCATTATGTATCCTCTTCCTTTGTTAACGCTTTTGCTGATTTCATCCATGATCAAATTTAAGAGCATGGGACTCAATAAATCCTCTTATCTTCTTCCGCTGCCTATTTCTGTAGGTTCTGTAAGTTGTTCATCTATTTTGACTTACATTTTGTTGTTTTGGTAGATGTTTTCGATAGTTTTTATAATATTTAGAGAAACTTCTCTATTATACAGAAGATGGATTACATCTTTGAGTCTACAGTAATTTGCTTTATAACTAATAATGCCTCTGTACACGATTTTCTACTACGAAAACCCTGTTGTTCATCTGCTAAACTTATCCTCTGATTTATTAGCATTTGTAAAATTTTAGTTATAAGTTTTAGAGTAGTATTCAACAAGTTTATACCTCTGTAGTTTTCTGGCTGTTTTTTATCTCCTTTTTTAAATAGTAAATTTAGTTCGCTCGTTCTCCATTTTTCCGGTATTTTATTGTGTTTTATAATTCTATTAATTATTGTTGTTGTTCTGTCATTGCTGCTCCACAATATTTCAGTAATTCGTTTGGTATCCCGTCTTTACCTGCTGCTTTTCTTTTCTTCAGGTTTTCAAGTATTTTCCGAACTTCCTGTACATTTACATTAAGTTCTTCATTTATGGTAATTTCTGGTGTTTCCGGTGCTAGCGTCGTTTGTTTGTTCCTCTGCATAGAAATTTTTTTAGGTAGTCAATCCACGTATCCTTTTCTATGTGTTTTGGTTCTATTAGTTCCTATGCTCTCTTGGTGGCAAAATTTTGATACAATGGACATAACAATGATAAATTGATCAGTTGAACTCTTAAAATAAACCAATAAACGTAGATTTACTAAGAAACTTGAAAAAAACCAACAGCTTCCCCTTTCTCGTAGAAAAAGATATATTTATGTTGGTGTTTTGGTTTAATTACAGTTTTTGTGCACATTTGACATAAAACCTAAATACAAAAAAATGCGACGTATATTCTATAAAAAATCGTGAAAAATACCATGTTGATTTAAACATTATTTCTTTGTAATTGTGTATTTATACTTAAAAAAACAACTCAACTTAATTTTTATAGTTTTAATAACACTAAACATGAAGTCATTCTGAAGTAAGGTTTTGTAAAATTAGATGTCTGTTATTAAATAGAAAACAAAATGTGATTAGACACTTCGTGGATTAATAAAGCCTTAGTTTAGTTTGAAATATTCGACAGTAGGGTATAAAATGAAAATGCCAGCTTAACCACCTGAAATAAAAGAAAAAATATTAAAATATATATTTACGAATTTTAAACAAAAAAAATTTACTTATCAAGTTTCTAAATGTATGTTCCTTTATATTTTTATTTTTTAATAAACAGTTTGTGTTTTTACAAACAAATATATTATTGCAAAATTCTAAAAAAGTTGTTCTAATTTCATCTTGTTCTAATCTAAATATATTAAAGAGTTTGCAAAGCACAACAGAAAAAAATAAAAATAAAAGTTAGTTCCATCTTTATTTTTTATAAATAGTTAAATTACCTTAGCAAATGAATTCATATTAATATTATAAAGACCATAAGCACTTAGTTCTGGAACTTTTTGCGAATGTTGTATGAGAAATATTACATCTTTTCGCAAGGAACTGTTCTCTAGTTCTCTCCAATTGGATTGATAGATGTATTCTGGCAGCAAGCTTGCCTAAAACAGTAAAAAAGTATAACTACAGCACAAATTAGTCAAACTTTTCACATCTGAATCGGAATTAACCGGACGATACATACTTGAGGGAGCCTTGTAACTGGCTACCTACATAAGAGAGTTGGAAATCTTGTGATTCCAAGCCTTACTTCAAAGGACTTGTGAAGGATGTATCTCGATAGGTTTGGTTCTTCAGTGACCGTTGAAGGATAAGGATTCTTAATATGAGCAAATATAGCTCCAGAGAAATAAAAGCACTTTTGAGTTTATCGATTTATAATCAAATCTTTTGAGAGTAGAGAGGCCCAACACGGCCGTAGCTTACTATACAATATCAAAAATTTTTTCTTTCTAACACGTAAAAGAAAACACCGGTATGAGAAAATACCCGATTTCGGCGGAGAGAAATATTTAATACGTGAATTGAGAGTTTTTAAATACTCGATGCCTGGATGGCGATGTGTGAACTTGAACTGATAAATCACTACTTGATGCGTAAACGTGAAGATTACTACTATTTTATTTAGGCGTGAAAAAATATTTAAGAGGGTCAGACGCCAGGGTGTCGCGAACAAACTTGATGAAGTGACTATTCTAGTTATTCTACACTAAGAAAAGTCTAAAGAATTATATTTTTATTTTATATTTAAAAGCAATATGTTCATTTCTGGAACAATACTGTTATTTAGGTATCTCTACCTCGTCAGTTGCTAGAGCTGATTCGGATTCAAACCGAAAAGTACAACTTATGTCTCCAAAATCTTCACACTTTCAGTGGTTCGCGCACATAGGTGCCATTTATTTTGACGGCGAGGTGCAAGAATGATTAAATAAAATAGTTCTTTGTTCCTCTGTGCTAATTAACTAAAATATTTGTTTTTTTTTTTGAATATTTTATGACATTATGGATTCTCAACATTAAATATTTGAAAAATTTCTTAACAAAATAAGAAAATCAATTCACAAAGTTATGTAAAATTGAATATTGGTTTTGGTGCATTAGAGGTTCGAAAGATTGAAATTTAAAGGTATCATCAGTAATTTTTTTTACTTACTTGGTAGTTAAGTTCGTTGCCGATAATACAGTAAATCATGAGTTGTTCTAAATAACCTAAAGCTAATACAGTGGCCAAAATGATTTTGTCGGCAGTTAATCCTTCCTAAAAGTTTTAGGTGATCAGCTATTAGTATATTTGGAAATATATTTTGTATTTTGATACAGAACAAGAATAAAAGATAATACGGTATGTATATTTAGTTTTTTAAATAATAACTCTATAGGCGCTATAAGATTAAACAATTCAAAGAAAACTCCATCATAATGCCTAATTTTTAACCTCTACTTCTTAAGCGGACTTTTACTTTCTAAATTGAAAAAAATACAATTCTTAAATATTAAACAAATAAAACTTTTATATTGATGGTCATATTTTTTCTATTCATTTTTAAGAAGGTTTTGAGGTATATAAAAAAATTTAAAACAAAAAACCAATATTATTTGTTACTTTTAGTTGTTTTTTACCACTGCAGAGGGCGCCTTCCTAAAGATGCATTTTAATTTGAGACACTTTTCTGCCTTTACAATCAGACAACTGCTTTAAAAAGCTGGGTTTTAGTAATAAAGATACAAACTATATTTATCTACAATTCAAAGCTTACATGTACCAAGAAGGACACTAACTCAAATGATATGTTATACATCATGAATATAATAAGCCAATTGACTGCAGTACAACCAATTGATAATATATGGCTTCCGAAAAAAATAGCAGCAATAGAAAAAACATAGGTACTGAGTTAATTTATAACTTAAATACGTATCAAGACTTTAACGGCTAAGGTCAGAGTAAATGTGATCTTACAAATTTATCTCTTAAATTAAGAGACATCGTCTGAAACGATGTAAATACCATGGGAATATAACATTAAAAATAAGATGTAATGATAAAAATTAAGATAAAGATAAATCGTGCATAGATAGATGGGCGGACGTAATTTCGGCCGGAAAAAGAGCAGGTACTAAAAGCCGGTAGGTAAATTCGGCCGGAGGTTTTAAGTTGCTTCCTTATCTCATAGGTATTTTCGGCCGCAAATCAAATAAAATAACGGAATGCTTTGTATTAAAATATTTCTTTATTTCAATAAAATTATTACATCAACTTATTTCTATAAATTAAGTAAACTATAAATTTTTAAAAAACGTTTTGATGTGATACAGATTTAACGAAATTAATTCTAGAAATATTGTCAGATCGAAGCATATTTACCATGTTTTCGATAAATTTTAGTTTGTTTTTTACTTGTTTGTCTTTAATTTTTGCTGGAATATTTAAATTTTTTATTTTTAAATATGCATCGATCTGACAATCTTTTAATTTTTCTATAAAAATAAATATAGAAGGGTGACTTGAATAAAAACTAGAATTAAAGTGCGAATGGAATGATTCGCAGGCATTTGTGGTTCTTTTAATTGATGGGTTTTCATATGCCCATATATTTGGTGGAAAATGAGATTCTGGCGCTATGTAGTTTTCTAATAAATAGTCTGCGTATTTATCTATAAGTTTATGGTCCGGTTTGTATGACATGAGATCAAATATGAAACAATCTTCAACTTCAGAGGGGTCTAAATAAGTTAGCCCAAAAGTATGAGTAAGCCATTTGCTTTCCTCGCAGTTTTTATCTTTATACATTTGGGTTAACCCTAATGATTGTATTTTCCTATACCACGCCTGGTGCAAGTGGAATCTACAACCATTTAGTTTGGTTTTGGGAAAGACAACTTTTAATGCGTTATGAATTGCGATTTCAAAATCCACAAATACCTCCTTCGGTTCAAAAACAATATTATAAAGTTCAAAAATTTTAGATTTTACCAACAGAAAAAGTCTCATATATGTGTCACTGGTCTTATTGGGCAACAGACAATACAAAAGAGGAACATAATGCCCATTTTCCAGTCCTTGGATGGTAAATAACTGATAAAAATATTTTGTACAATAAGAAAATGTGCCATCCATGTAAAAATTTTTCATTTTACATAAACTTATTATATTTGTATGGCAAGAAAAAACAATGATATTATCAGCTGTGCTGTTAATAAACAAAAAATTTTCACCTGTTGTGGTTTTCGGTCCATAACTATCGAGTACAGAATGTACATCGTGAATATCCTTAGGCAGGGCTGGTAAGAGCTTACGGCGGCTGTTGTACAAATTTCTTCTTATTAGACTGACATCTATCGATGACAAATTCTCTGGCAAATGATTTGAAAGAACGCTTTTAATAATTTTTGAAGGTTTCTCCGATATGTCTTCCTCAGCTTTACGCTTGCATGAAGTCGTCACTATTTTTCTCTCCAACGTAGTTTCATCGGACTCGTGGTTGTGGATTAATTCACTTCTAGTAACTGTGTATTCCGCACCAACAGTGTACAGTTTGGCTAAACATCTTAAATTTTTCTTTATACACCTCCAACGTACTTCACCACTTTTTAATACGTCCTGTTTACAAAACTGAAACTTTTCTACAACTAGTAAGTCACAACCGCGTGAACTCTTAATTACTGAAACAGATGCCATCGTATACAAATAATATATTTTATGCTTTCTATCGACTAGTAGCTTCAAGATAAGTTATAATACTGACTAGCTATAATAATTTTATACCTGTTATTTGTGAATTTTATACATTTAAAGGAATAATCTTAAGTAGGTACAACATAGTTATTAGAATAAAGAGATAAGTAAATTAAAGGTATTTCCGACAGGTACACAGGATTAGGTATTTCCAAATAAATACACAATTAATATTTTACAGAAACTATGAAGCGTAATTACCAATATTTTAATCTCATCGTAAACATCAACCCCTCGGCCGAAATTACCCCTGTCATAAATGGTACCCCTTGATTTATGCAGGTAGGCCAAGGGATTACCGGCCGAAATTACGCCCGCCGAGATAGATAGAAAGAGATTTTTGGATTGAAAAGCTTGAGCGTTTACCAAGATAATGTTTTTAAGGCCAAATTCCATTAAAAAAAATAGCAAAAAAAAAAACAGAAAATTTTGTGAATATGACGAATATGACCAAAATAATAATATTCTTTCTTAATATATACAAGATGAAAATTTTCCTGAAACATATAATTAGGAATCAAATACTTTAGTAAGTTCTAATACATTTTAAATAAGTAAGACTTTTGTATGTGGAATTTGTTCGGTTAAATATATAATTGGCCACTTATTTATGCATAGTTCATTAATAATTAAAAATTATATAGATATTTATTAGTCTGAATGTATTATGACAAGGTATTCTATCAAGTATGTACTGTTTTTATTAAATATTGTTGATAATAAAACTTTCGTTATTTGATTTTTTTTTTTATTTTCTGCCAGTGTTGAAATATATGGGTAAGCCAACAAATGTTTTTACGAATATTTTTTATTTTTGTATTTGCATATCCTCGACAACAAAACCCCGATGACAAATATTACCTTCAAATGCTATATACTCTGGGGTAGCTCTTTATTATAGTGATATTACAGACTGATCGGCATTTAGGTATGTAATTGAATACTGTGTTTACTTTTATTTATTATTTACTGCCTGTTTAATTGAAGTAATGTAAAAGTTAGAGCAGACTTATGTAGACGTGAGTAGTTTAGTAGATTCATTGTTCGAGCTACACTTGTCAGTAGTGTTACCCAAAAGTCTTGGTCTTGCAGTCTTGGTCTTGTTCTTGCGTTTTTGCAAGACCAAGACCAAGACAAAGACCGCCTAATTTTAGCAAGACCAAGACCAAAACTGACCGTGCAAAATTTAAACAAGAACAAGACTAAGCCTGCGAGATTCTTGCGTCTTGCAATTAGGACTGAGTGGGGAGTATAGTAGTTCGGGTATATGCTTAAAGACTCTATGAGACGCAAAAAAATATGTAACAAAAATTTGAGAAACTGGACTTATGCGCATTAAAAACAATACCATAAATATACATATCGAATCAAAATATTCATTAAAAAAACACATTTGACACGTACTCAGAGGTCATAATTACAATGTAAAAATAAAATATTTTGTACAATTTTTTTTCCAGCAGACGACTTCTTCGCTCTGAAATTAATTGTCCATATTTTGAGAATAGCTGCCCTCTAATTATAAAAATAATCTTGCATTACGATGCCGACAGTAGTATCGTATCGATATTTTTTAAAATATGTCACCCTAGCTAATAAAAATATAATTGTTAGGGACACGCACTTAATAATTCAATATTTTTCCCATTATAATTTAGTCAGCTAATCAAGCGTTTAACATCGATGTTTTTCGTTCGGTGTCGCTTGATCATCGATTCGTACTGAAAACCGTAAAATTCTAGGAATCCGGAACGTTTAGACCTCAAATTCAAAAGTAGATAGTACACCAAATATAGATTAATTCTATAGGTATTTAAAAAATTAACAAAACTTACCCTTGTCATCATATAGGTTCCCAGACATAATCCAGAAACACTACATAAAAGTTGAACAAGGACAATTAAACTGAATACGTCATTAATGTTTTTTATAATCCTGAAAAAAATTTGCTTCGTAAGAATCATTTGTTTAAGAATAATTCTTTAATGTTAAAAACTTTTACTATTCACACAATTTAGGCAATAGTGCTTTGAGTTTGGCTAAAAGGATAACATTTAGGTTTAATTTCATAATATTGCGACGAAATGAGCTTTTGTAATGAATTCCAGAAATGTTTAAATGACAATCAGAACACCTACTGCGATGATATTGCGACTGTTACTATTCCGAATCGTCGATTAGTTATCGCTGAACCTGCAACCTAGACTCTACAGTACATTCAACCAACTTACACCTCTAAACCATTAACGGAATTCGCAGAAAACCTTTCGTTGTAGTAAAAGGCACGGTAAACTGCACTGGTGTTCTCTATAATGTTTAACACTTTGCTAAATTTTAGGTATAAAATAAATATATGTGTCCTTAACCCATTGTTCATAGTTTAGCATATTTTGTTACATTTTTTTTAATAAATAGTATTCTTGCATAATGATATTTAACGTAAATTTCTTTCACCTATTTGTTTAATAATTTTTTCTGAAACAAATACTACCTAAGGATAATTTATATTCAAAGTAGATAGGTATACAAAGTACTAAAATATCACTTTTAATTTTCGTTAAAAAATACTTCGAAGTAAACTAGAACTAGAACATTTTGTCAATTTAAATAGTGGTGGTTAGATTAACCATATATCTGTTAGAGTGTACCGTTTTTGAGACGTCTGTGATTACGGGTTAAAGTTAGGGTTTTGGTAAATATATTTAACTTTTTATTTTCAAATGAAAATACTTGTACTAAAACTAAAATAATTGCTAAATAATAATAACACATTAATTTGTTTATGTACTGTTTCCAACCATTTCTAAACTTATTATCAGTAGTAATATCCCTAGGACATTGATAACAGACGAGATAATTTCATGACAATCGAAAGCTCAAGGCTGAGTGCTGTTACCAAGCAACGTGCTTTAGAAATTTGTCATGAAATTATGAGGCATTCATCAATGTCCGAGGGATATTCGGCGGATAATTTTTCGAAAAAAAAAATCATAACTCAACATAACGAAACATTTATTTATTAAAAGTACAGTTAGTGAAAGTACAATTATTAAAATTTAAGTTAACATCAGATTCGTTGCTGTTCTCTACTATAGAAGATCTATTACCACGCATAATATTTATAATCTTGTTGTGGTGTTCTTGATCGAGATTCCATGAATATTCCCCAAATATATTTGTGACTGTGTATATGTGTGACGAAATTTGAATGGTTGTTAGAACAGTCGAAAAATTATCAAACATAATTACATTACAATCGGAATTCCTAATGATCATTAGGTTAATTTGCTTAATGTGTGTAGTATCATTGTAAGCGGATATATTATATTTTATTTTTTAAGCACAACAGTTAGAAAGTTTCTGGTATATTGATCTAAACTTAGTATATTGTAATTCAAACGTGCAGTTTCAAGTGACCATCATGCCTAGACGTAAGTTGGATATTGATGAGTTAATTGCAAATGTGCATAAATACTTTACCATGGAAAGAGACAATGGTGGACCTTTAAAGTCATTATTATTTATAAATCAACGCGTTTGTGACATACTCGTGATAAGTGAAAGTAAGCTAAAAGCTGTAATGAAGACAGTCAGAGATTCTCAAGAAGATCTCACAGAGACAAGAAAACAACTCGTAAACATTCTAGGAGAACTGACTTACCTGACGGAGAAAAATTTGAAATTCGCAATCTTCTTCTTCAAGTGCCATCTTCGTTCCGAAGGTTGGCGATCATCAGGGTTATATTTATTTTCGAAACTGCTGACCGAAACAATTCGTTGCTGCTACAGCTATACCATTCCCGTAGATTCTTTAGCCAAGAGTTTCGTCTTCTTCCTATGGACCTTTTTCCTGTTATTTTGCCTTGCATAATTATTCAAAGCAGTTCATATCTTTCGCCTCTTGTAATGTGTCACAAGTATTGCAGTTTTCGTTTTTTGATCATAAATATGACTTCCTTTTCTTTATTAATTCTTCTCAAGACCTCGACACTTGTGGCTCTCTCGGTCCATGATTTTCTCAGGATTCTGCGTTAGATCCACAGTTCAAATGCCTCTAATTTTTTGGTATCAATCTTTTTCAACGTCCATGACTCCATTTCGTAGAATAGCACAGAAAGTACGTAACATCTCATCAGGCGAAGTTTCATTTCAAGGCTCAAATCTCTTCCACAGAACACTCTCTTTATTTTATAAAAGTGCCTAAATATTTGTATTTGCTAATTCGATCAATAATTTCATTGTGTAAATATAAATTTTGGACATTTTGTGTTGATTTCGATATTACCATAAATTTAGTTTTCTTTATGTTCAAAGATAGTCCATATTCTTCGCTGCAGTCTGCTATCTTATTCATCAATGTCTGTAGCTCTTCAAGTGTTTCTGCGATCAGAACGGTGTTGTCGGCAAACCTCAGATTGTTTAATCTAACACCATTTATTTTAATACCTACGGATTGCTCAGAGAGGGTTCTATTCATTACGTCTTCGGAACAGAGATTAAACAGGGTTGGTGACAGTATACACCTTTGTCTCACACCTCGTTTTATTTCAATTTCTTCAGTGGTATTATTCTCTACTCTCACTACTGCTTTCTGATTGTAGTACATATTTGCTATTAGTCGGATGTCTCGTTTATCTAAATTCTTTTCTGTCAGGAGTCTGATTAGGTGATCATGCCGCACTTTATCAAAGGCCTTGTTGTAATCTATGAAACACATGAATACATCTTGATTTATGTCAAAACATCTTTGAGACATAACGTTCAGTGCAAACAACGCCTCTCTTGTTCCATTTCGGAATCCAAACTGGGTATTATTGATGTCAATTTCCAGTTTTCTGTGTACTCTAGAGTGTATAATTTTCAGGAATATTTTCAGTACATGGCTCATCAGACTGATTGTACGGTAATCACTATATTGTTTGAAATTTATTTTTTTTGGTATAATAACAAAGGTGGATAAAAGCCATTCTTGTGGTATTTTTCCTGATGTAGGTAAATATGATAAAATTCGCAATATTTTGTATCAAATGCGCGAAAAAAAAAACAACATGTTAGTTGACTGACCAAAATAAGAGAAAGGCAAGTTTCTGAAATTAAGAGGACTAGCCTTTAGAAAGTGTTGGGAGATTTAGGATTTAAAAACAAAAAATAAAAATAATAGTTAACTTTTATGCGAAAGAAGTAGTGTGGTTCACAAAAGAATTAAAAATTTGAGAGAATATACTAGACTTAAATTTGAAAATGCAACATTTGTATACTTAGATGAGACATGGATATTTGCAAAGGGTGGAATTAAAAGAATTTCACAAGACGATAGCATAAAATCTATAAAACACACAGATAGAGAAGGCAAAACGCACATCATTCTTCATGAATGAAGTCTTTATGGAAAACGCAGATTAATTTTTTCTTTAAAATCCAAATTTGTTGATTACAATGAAAACATGAATGCAGATACGTTTGTTAAATGGCTTGAGGAGAAACTGGTACCTAGTCTTTGTGAACCATCAGTTATAGTTTTAGATAATGCACCTTACCATTCGGAGATTTTGGAGAAACAACCAAAATAGTCATGTAACGTACAGAGCATAAAAAATTGGTTAGTTAAAAATAATATCAATTTTCCGAAATACGCCTTTAAATCAGAGTTACTGGAAATTTCGAAACGTAATAAGAAACCAACAGTTTATATAGTTGACCAAATTGTATCAAGTAATGGACATCAAGTACTACGGTTACCGCCTTATCACTGCCAGTTTAATCCCATCGAACACATCTGGCGTATATGTAAAACGTATTATGATAATCACATTGGATTCAGTGGATACAGTGACGATGCAGTTAGAAAAAGGTGACAAGAAGCTCATAAAACTGCAACTTCAGAAATATGGGCCAAAACTGTAAATAAATGTGAACAATTAATAGAAGAGTGATGAAACCGGGAGAATAAAATTAGTGAAATTAATCCAGTGATTATAGATTTACATAATGATACCAGTAGTGAATTTAGTGACGATGATGATGATTTATAAATTTAAATAATCAGTAAGTACACTATTATAATGTTATTTACAAAGTAATTGTAAAGCAAGTTAACTATAATATTTATACATTCATTATTAGCAAATTAAATAATAATATTTAAAATTCCATTTGAATGTTTGCTCCTCATTTTATACAAATTAACTTTAACTAATAATATAGGTACAAATATTCTAAACAAAGTAAGTAACTAAAAAGATTATGGAGAACTCCAGTGCAGTTTACCGTGCCTTTTACTACAATGAAAGGATTTCTGCGAATTCCATTAGTCGTTTAGAGGTGTAAGTTGATTGAATGTACTGTATTATGTTTGCTCTGCCAGCAAAATTCGAGATTATTCTAAAAATTACTTCCATATTGCTTACAGTATAATCCATGAATATACTACTGTTTTAAATTCGGTATAAAAGTATCGATTTAAATGGTCCAATGTGCTGGATTTTACAATAATAAAATTTCGCAATTTTTAAAATAAAATGGGTTGTGGGACTGACCTATAGAGGGCGAATGAGATTCATAGTATTTTATCAAAAGTGTTTATATATACTTATCAAAGGTGGAATAAGGTGTTATATGTTTTTTATTTAAATAATTATAAAAAACAAATAATTAATAATATTTATATATTAAATTTACAAATTGACCTGTGTCAGCGTTTTTTGCTTAAATGATACTAACGGAGACTTCTAACCCAAACGCTGACACTGTATACAAAAAACATGTCCCGTAATGTATTTAATGGGACTACAATATTAAATTAATTTATAATTAGTTTATATAAGTACTTTTAATTATTAAAAAGACATACATACTTTAAAAGTAGTAAATGGTGGTTTAAACATCTCGCAAAATATTTGGCTTTTTCGTCATAAATGCCAGCATAGCCTTCTCTATCGAGTTCGTCCAGTTTTTGTCCAACCTCCCTCATCTCAGGTGCATTGTAATAAGCGAAAGCCCTCTGCAATATCCGATATTGAGTGACAGCACTTGCGCCAATACTGAAGAACATGCAATCAACTCCGAGAATGCACGGAACCATTACCACCAGAAATCCTATTGTTTGTGAAATATATACGAGTTCGTAAATAGGAGAGGGACTCCAGTCGAATGAATACTAAAATTTAAGATAGGCATTAAAGTTTAGATTTAAAACCGGATATAATTGATATAATGTTAATTCCTTATTTTGTTTAGAAGAACATTCAATTATTCTTGCTTACAATTAGCATTGGGATGAACATAGGTATTTACAATGATATATAATATATAGACTCATATATATGTATATATATACATATATACAGGGTAAGTCACGCTCAACGGGACGGAGCCTACCGGGGAAATGGCTAAAGATATTAAAAATTCCTTTTGTAGGAATACGTAGGTCAGTACCGGCTACAAATTAAACTTTGTGAGATATATACAGGGTGTCCCAATTTGGCGTAATGATATAAACTTATACTTTTTTAAATGGAATAACCTATATTTCACTTTAATTTTGATTTCTACTGAACAAAATAATGTTACTTTATTTAACATTCCCTATACCTATTTTTGACCGGTTTCGATTTATTTGGGTTTTTCTGAAAATGTACTATTCGCGAAATTAATTAATTACACAATATCGCATCAATTATAATTAACGCCTTTTTGTCAATTGATTTTCAAGTGTCCATGCTTTACATCAGAATAATTACCAATTGAAATTAATCTACAGAGTGTTCGCAATACGAAGTGTCAATGCTGTATAATAGTTTGTGTAATTACTTTCTTAACTTAAATGGGACACCCTGTGTTTTACTTTAATTTTAAATTCTAATCAAAAAAATAATATTACTTTATTAAACAATCCCTATACCTATCCTTTATAATTTTCGATTAATTTGGGTTTTTTTGAAAATACACTATTCTTGAAATTAATTAATTACACTTTATTACATAAAGTTAAACAAAACACACTAGAAAAAAATTAATTTACATTAAATGTTCAAAATGGTGTCCATTTTCTTCAATACATAACCTCACTCTGTGTTCAAAATTTTGTTTTACTCTTCTTAGCATTTCTGGAGTAACTGTTGCAAACGCATTACGAATACGCGTTTTCATGTCTTCAGCGGTTGTAGGTGGAGTTTGATAAACCAAACTTTTAATATATCCCCAAAAAAAAAGTCCATTGATGTTAACCCAGGTGATCTAGGGGGCCAATTGACAGCACCACCCATACCTATCCACTTTCCGGGAAATTTTCTGTCTAAATATTCTCTAACGTTACGCGTGTAATGTGCTGGAGCACCGTCTAGCTGCAGAAACATTGTTCTTCTAAAATTTAAAGGGATATTTTGCAAAAGTATTAAAAAGTCTCTTCGTAGAAATCTTAAAAACTTTTGTCCATTTAAATGGCCATTAAAAAAATACGGTCCTATCACATGTTCTCCTATTATTCCACCATATACATTAAGGGACCATCGGTTTTGTCGATCAGTACATCTATATTCATGTTGATTTTCCGTATTATAATAGTGAAAGTTATGTCGCTTCACGAGTCCATTATTATGGAAAGTAGATTCATCAGTGAACAAAATTTTATCAAAAAAATGTTGATCTGCTCCCGTTTTGTCTAGAAACCATAAACAAAATTCTAACCTACGTTCAAAATCAGTTCCATACAAATGCTGATGCATTTGAATATGGTATGGGTGATATTGATATTTTTTAAGAATTCTGCATATACTAGTTTGGCTTACTTTAATCTCCCTGGCCATTGTCCTTGTACTTGTATTTGGATTTTCAATAACTGATTGAATAACTTCTAATTCGGTATTTTCATCTTCAGTTATCGGATTTATTAATTTTCGTTTAGTATAAACAACACTGCCAGTTTCACGAAACCTTGTTAAGACTCTGTCAAATACTTCTTTACGAGGATGACGTTTTAAGGGAAATCTCTCAGCAATATTTATCTATTTAATTGAAAGCAATACAGTTAATAGTTTGACAATTAGTTTGGCAGCTAGGTACCTTTTGTTTTTTCATGGCATTCTTTATAATAACGAGCTATGTAATTAATGACATTTAATGTTCCAGGTAACATAATGCAAATAGATTTGAAGATACTAGATATTAATATAAAATTTTATAATAGTTTGATTATAATAATTGTTACAACATTCAAATACAGGGTTTTTGTTTAAGTTAGAGTAGAACTTTATGTAATAAAGTGATAAAAATTAATTAATTTCAAGAATACATAGTGCATTTTCAAAAAAACGCAAATAAATCGAAAATTCTCAAAGATAGGTATAGGGATTGTTTAATAAAGTAATATTATTTTTTTAATTAGAATTCAAAATTAAAGTAAAATACAGGGTGTCCCATTTAAGTTAAGAAAGTAATTATAGAAAATATGGTACAGCATTGACACTTCAGATTGCGAACACTCTGTAGATTAGTTTCAAATGGTAATTATTCTGATATAAAGCATGGACACTTGACAATTAACTGACAAAAAGGCGTTAATTAAAATTCATGCGATATTGTGTAATTAATTAATTTCGCGAATAGTACATTTTCAGAAAAACCCAAATAAATCGAAACCGGTCAAAAATAGGTATAGGGAATGTTAAATAAAGTAACATTATTTTGTTCAGTAGAATTCAAAATTAAAGTGAAATATATGTTGTTCCATTTAAAAAAGTATAAGTTTATATCATTACGCCAAATTGGGACACCCTGTATATATCTCACAAATTTTAATTTGTAGCCGGTACTAACCTACGTATTCCTGCAAAAGAAATTTTTAATATCTTTAGCCGTTTCCCCGGTAGGCTCCGTCCCGTTGAGCGTGACTCACCCTGTATATATACAAACAACAGAATTCTTATATATATATATATATATATATATATATATATATATATATATATATATATATATATATATATTATTGTGATATTTAAAGTCTTGGTGCGCCAAGCAATAATTAGCTAATTAATTTTTTTTGATTAATTAAAATTATCTAGATGATATGATTATGACTCTATCACAATTTTTAATTCTTTTATCTCAGGGTTAAATTCGTGCTTCAATATCTATGCTATTACATGTGAAAGGTAAGGTCCAGAGAATACCGGAATAATAAAAAACACGTATGATCTAACACTATATATTGAAATGAAAATAATGAAATAATTCACACTCAAAAGTTTTCAATAAACAAATCTCATATAATGATTCTCAAAAATTTTGTTCTACGTACGTGAACAATCAAAATTAATGGTACCAACAATATTAATTGAAATCTCAAAATTCCGAACTATTTTAACTCTCCTAATCAAAATATTTATATCCTTTCTAAATTAAGTGTAAAAATTGTGTTATCGATAAAAGAAAAAACTGCAGAAAACAAAATATCTCTCTCTGATGATGAGTGGTCCAAATCCTTGTTAATTGTAGACTATATTATCTCCTCTCAACCGCTCCCTATGTAATCAGCAATCTTACACAGATTGTTGCAAGTATATCGTCCTTAATGATCTCCTTCAAAAGCACAAATCATTCAAATTATGATAGCCTTTCTCCTCTCGATAAACTGAATCTCTCGTTGGCCCGAGTGAAAAATGACTCTTGGAATATCTTCTCTTTACGATAAACTGAATCTCTCGTTGGCCTGAACAGTGACTCTTGGAATATAAGTAGAGAAATATGACTTACAATATTTTGCTGCTTCAGCTTCTGTCAGATACACTAACTCCACAAAAACTCACTAACATTCAACACTACTGCTTGCTACATTTCAGGAACCGCCAGAGAACAATCACTGTTCCTCTTACAGATTTGGAAAACCAACTGCTCCCTCTTTTTTCTCTCCTCAATCTCGCTAAACTTTTTCCTACATACTTATCCCACCTTTTTTTATCCCCGCCAATCAAAACTCGTCACAATTCCCCCATTTTTTCATTTCGATAACAAACAAATTTTTACCTATAATTATAAATTTCCTAAAACTTATTTACAAATAATATTTTTCTATAATTCTTAAAAACTAACAAAAACCTCTTTCTATAATCCCTTCTATTGTCTTTAATCACTGCATTAATGTATTTTGAAAAACCCCGTTTAATTGTCTTTTGGCTTTCATTTAAACTTATGCGGGTCACTCAAGTATAACAAAGAAATAATTTATGCAAAGCTTACATTTTGTTTAGTACAGATAATCCAAGAATTTAATAACTTTCCTTCTTCAAAATGTTTGTTGGATATTATCCTACTTATCTGAATTATTTAATGTTTTTGAACTTTGAAACAAACCAATATTTTTCTCGATTTTACATATCATAACAATATATATAATGATTTACTTGAAGCACTTGAAGTGTAAACAAAGTACCTACCACGTAAAAATCCAGACGGAGAGAAAAGTGCTATAAAAAGAAATTTACTTTCTGGTTTTAAAGCATGTGACATTGCATCATTTAACCCCGAGTTTTGGAAAAGCTACCACAAGATGCTATTGATTAAGTCGAACTTAGATGCTCTCTTAGTAACTTTTTGAAAGACTTGATGTTCAATTCCGGCTCTGAAAAATCTTAACGTAAAAGAAAACTGTTAGCAGCTGATGTCAGAGTGTTACAGCACCTAAACCACCTAAGAAGTCCATTGACGATACAAATTAAAATCTAAAATAGAATGACAGCAACGATGATGTTGATATTAACAAAAAAGAAGGAGGTTAAATACTTTTGTTCTACTTTAAAAAACATCACAGAGGAAAAATTCCTGCTGTTGAAATTTTTGACTGGTTCTCGCAAAAGACGGAATTTCGCTATGTCTCTAAGGTAAAAGAAGTCTTAGAAGGAAAAGAAATTAAAGTTCAAGGCCCTAAATCAGCAGGATCGAGGAAGATTTTCAAAATAATTGAAAATGACATATCTACCGTTTCCTTCAAGGAAGTAGTTGCTTCACTACCAGATCCGACAATTGAGACGATTTCTGATAGGATACAATAGTATCATTTTCGTGGAGGAATTAATATAAAATAACGTTGAATACAATTTTATTTTTCTTTAAAATGTTCTGAATTACATTTTTAGTTTTTAAAAATCTGTTTTTTTTTTGGTTTAAATGAAGAATAGTAATCACGGGTCTAAGATTGATCTTTTTTTTATAGAATAGTTGTATTTTCTTAACAATTATAAACAAAGCGACCAAATGTGGTGACTGCCCAAAAACTTACAACGGTCAAACTGATAGAGCATTTAACAAAGGTATAGCTGCACACAAAAGGCTTTTAATAGTAGAAAAACATAATCTACGTACGCGCTTCACTTTCTAGACTATAGTCATTCTTTTAATGACCAATTCCAAATTTTTCACATTCAAAATAAAAGCTTTAAGCTATATTTATTAGAATCTATGAAAATTAATAAATTTAAAAAAATACAGATTTAATTCTGAATGACCAACTTCAGACAAACAGTTCTTCCCTCCTCAACTAATTTAGTTGAAGACTATAAAGTGTAAGGGCATAACAAAGATAGATCACCTGAGAAAGGCACTCTACCAAAACAGTTGTAGTGGTAATAAATTATAATAAATTGTGAGGTAGTTTTGAATTCTAAAAGTTTTCGGTGTTTTATTCTTAAATACTATAATATTTATATAAGTTTATTATTTAGATTTGTAATTTTTTTTAGATTTTATTTAAATATATGTATATTATTACCTTGGTCGGATATGGGAGTTGTCTTTTTTCGGCAAATAGCGGAACCACTAAAAGTACGAAACCAAACAATAATCCAACACTTAATATGGACAGCATCACAACCATAATAATAAAATAAAACGTTTTTAATCGTTTACTTAAATCTTCTCGCACTAAATTATAGGGCCAAAATTTTGTTAGAATGTCATCTAAAAGTTCTTTTAGTTCTGATGCTTTGTACCACATAACAATAGCCTTATATAAAGCCTAAAATAATACAACAAACTATAATAAATTGATAGTACTGGTTAGTTTTGCTAATTATAATATTATATGAGATTTAAATAAAACATTTCCATATAGGTAGTGTTTGGGAAAGTATGAAGTATTTGTTTTCATATTTTTATATTTTTCTTTACTTACTTTTACTATACTATAATGCGATCTGGTTTAATTGTGTATTCTAACGACTTTGTTTTTAAATATATTGTTCCTGTATCCACATGTCTGGTTTTAAGTACGGAGAATTTGACTTTCTCTTTTATTATTTTGTGTATAGAAACTGATGTAAAGTATTTTATTATCGTGACAATTAACTTAAATTATCGCCATTCAAAATTGCAATACAATAGAGTGATTTATTGGTATACCCTCTTGCTACCGACCATCTCGAAACGTGGCCAGAGGGTGGTTTCTGACGATCTCAAGACGACACTTCGATTTCATCACCGAAAAGCGAACAGTAAGCACCAGTCCTTTCTTCTGTGCCTCGGATGGCGTCGTGACGCACCGACGTTATTTACAGTCAAAATATTGCATTTTTTTTCATTATTTCATCATGTTTCAAAACAGGTAGTATTTAATATGTATGTAAGTAAGCGAAGAAATTATCGTATTGATCTAACTTATTTTATATGAAAAAAGCTTGTAATAACGAGCCTAGTTACAAAATAAACGAAAGAACTGACAAAAAACTTTCATCAAGTATCATCCTAATAAATTGTAGGCTTGATGTCGACTCCCTTAATTACTTTTATTAAATACTTGCAAATAGTTTGAAGAATAAATTTAAAGAAGACCAAGAGTGTTATAATATTGAAAGTCCTGTCATCATTTTATAACTGCAATAAACAAAATTACTTTCGACTTACCCAAAATCAAATATAAAAATCAGCAGTGGATGAATACTAATATATTTACCCTTATGAAAAAACGATGAAAATTTAAGAAGAAAGATCATGAAGAGTACAGCAACATACAGAAATAAATAAGGAAAAAATTTAAACAGCAAAAGAAGAGTGGTTTAAAGAGAAATATCTTGAAATTGAGGATTTTCAAAATAAGCAAAATGTGTTTAATGTACACCACAAGATAAAAGGGGTGATGATATAAAGAACTATTTAGTAATGAACTAAAAGTAAAATAAATACAAAATTGTGTAGCAGCTTTCACAATATATTGGAAGAATTAGAAAATGCAATAATAATAGCTAAAAACAAAAAAGCGGCAGGACAAGATAAAATACTAATAGACATACTTGGCAAGTACTTGTCAATAAAGCCAAAAATTACTTCTTAGAACTTCTTAAATGAAGTATATGAAACAGGGAAAAACTACTAACTAATAAATAGACTGGCTTAACTATCTATTTCTGATGCTTCCAAAAAAGAAAATGGCAAAGTGCATTTATTTTAGAAAAATGTTTAGAAAATATAATATATATATATATATATATATATATATATATATATATATATATATATATATATATATATATATATTGTTATGGATCAGTTTATTAATCAGAAATAGAATAAAGAGTTTTTTTATTATTTTAATATACCGCGGGCATATAAGTTAAAATACAACCCTGTACTTATTTGTAATAGTTAGAATAAGAGAAGACATTGTTCCGTGGCAGTACCCGGACGAGTTTTTCCTTGAAAGACTGAGTGAATAGTGAAAGGACAATGGAACCTTGTATAATTATAGATTTAAGAATAAACTTGTAATTGTATTTTGCGGTGGGCATTTTTCGAAAGTAAATAAGAATTAGATTTAGTTATGAGATAACAAGAATTTGGAAACTTATTTCTGTTGAAAAAGGCAAAATTGTTAATGGTTTCTGAAAAGTAATTTGAGTGAAAGTAGTTTATTTGTTTTAAATATTATGTTGGAAATTTTCTAAATCGAAAATAAGTGGGAAAGATGAATGCTTATGATTGGTTAAAAAGGAATGATGGGGAATGAGAGAGTTGAGAAGGTTGTCTGGGGAGATTGAAAAGATTATTATGTTACCGGCAGACCAGAAGAGAAGACGTGTTTTCGTGTAGTCATTCTGAGTACCAGTGTTTTTCGTTTTGTTAGTGAAAAAGGTGGAAGCTGAGAGCAGATCAAAATCGAGAAGATTAATACCTCTTTTGAGTCTGCATAGTCCACGAGATATTATTGAGAAAGAAAGGAGAATTTGTGAGTAAAGAGTACCGGTCAAAAGAGGATTGTGCTTGTGTTTTTTCGGAGGAGTAGTTTGCTGGTATGCGGTTTGGATCGATGCTGAGAACGGGAAAGATTTGATGGTAGCCGGACATAATCAATCAAGGAAGGAACTGTGGTTTGATCGAGAGGAGACGTCATTGGTGTAAAAAATAAAGGTCAGTCAAAAGTTATTTTTTTTGTGAATAAATAATATTTTTATATGGTCATTTTTTTAGTAGATATTATTATAAAACAGATCAATAGATAGTTTGTAATTAAAATTAAATTTAGAGTATAGGAGTTTGTTGGGAAAGATAATTGCCCACAAAAGTTATTTATTAATATTCATCGTATTGCTTATTGAAAATAAATAACAATTTGTGTGCATATTTATGTTGTTTTAATGTTAGTTCCGTTTCCTGTTCTATCCCGATTATGAGCAACTAGGAGATACTGAACCCACTAGAAGAGATATATAAAGTAAACTGATTAAAGTAAAATTAAAAAGGCACCCTGAGAAATTTTAATAGTAATTGATTTGTATGACTCTGCATAAATTAGTGAATTAATTAATTAAATAATTGGATTAATTAAATTAGTGTTAATTAATAATAAAACATCATAAAGCAGATCACAATATATATATATATATATATATATATATATATATGTATATATATATATATATATATATATATATATATATATATATATATATATATAAATAGTCTTATGTGTTACGTTTTAAAAAATTTTCTTTGGATAATTCACTGAAAAACATGCTGGAATTGAAGAATAAGTTAAATATTATGTTTATATGAGATTTAGCGATAATTGATTGTAATAAAAATTACATCTTTAACTTGTAACAATATAATAATTTGCTCATAGGGGGTTGAAAGGGGAAACTGATCAATTACTGAACTATGGGACAGGGTAAGCAAATAAATTGAAACGTTTGCGAACGGCTACTCGTGTTTTATTTGGAGAGCTGAGTCGTTAATACGGATTTCTTTATTTGGGGGACTGGGAGACACTAACTACAAAAAAGAAATCAAAACAAATGCTAACAGAGATGTTCTGGACAACACTAGACAAAGCGATTCCTAAATTATTTAACAATACGGGACGCCGTTTGAAAAAATCCTTTTGTTATTTAGAAAGAAAAGTTTTTCTCTCCTTGGGATTGAGTACAATAAATAGGTACAAACACTGTCACACACCAACTTCATAACGATCTGGATCCGACCTATGAGAGACACAAAATGAAGGCTGACAAACACCAAAACTTTATCTCAAGTTATCCTTGATGCTAACAACACGTATTCTTCAAAACTCGGCAGCTTAATTTTCACTTAAAGCCATGTGGGTCTCACTTAGCTTTCATACAAGCTGTTACCAAATCCCGTGACAAGGAATATAGCTGGGGATTAACTAACTCAGTATACAAAGACTGCCACATAGCATTGGAGCCTAATCACCTCCCTTTTAACCAAAACTCATTCGAATTAAGCCAGTTTTTAAAACTATAACCTAAAGGATGTTTTTTTGTTTAGATCCCAATTAGTTCTCATTGACTGCTTGTAACGATATATTTAGCCTACCATAGGGGTATTACTATTAGGAGTAGAAGATGGGGGATAGAAATTCTTGGGGCGAAGATAGGGTAAGCAAAATAAACGCTACTTGTGCGAACGGGCACTCAGGGGTTAGTTGGAGAGATGGGGTCGTGGATAAGTAAAAGACAGGGTGTCGGATTAGGCTAACTACCAGAAAAATGAAATAAAGGGTCATAAATCTCTTGGGACAAACAGAATGAAAATAAACCGGAAACACCTCAAAAAATTTAATATAGGGCGCCACTTGAGGTGCCTAATTATACCTATTACAACCAGCTAGTTGTAACTGGAGATATAATTATTAAACATAAAAAACATACCTTTTTCAAATAAAACTCAAAAAGGGTTAGTTAAAAAAATAAACAAATGTCAAGAAACAAAATTTAACATTTTTTTTTGTGTCACCACAAACAGTTACAAAACATAGAGAACACAAGAATGCTCAAAAAAAGACAATACAAAATATTATAACAATAGCTGCAAAATACAAAAATACAAAAAAGACTTACATGTGTCATCTGTTTACAATTTCCAGGAGTTGGAGATACTACAAAAACTTACAAAATTTAAATGTAAGCTAACCTTTCTTTTAAAGAAAACAAAACAAATCAAAAATGCTAAAATGGGCTGTCATAAATTAACATTAAATTTAAAACAAAACTGAACAAATACAATGACAGCTAAAAACAAACCATAAAATTTACTACTTTAAATATTACAAATTCTTTTAAATTTTAATGAAAGCAATTATTAAAACAATGTCTGTCTTTACTTTAAATTGGACACAAAAAAAAGTTACCTGAGTTTCACAATAACACGAAAACAAGTTCCTGAGGTTGGAAGCTGGAGTTGAATCCTGGACACGAACACACGAAGAAAAGGGACTGGATCTCACACTGCAAATTGGATCGACCATTTGAGGCCGAAGCCGGCACTGAGCACAAAACTTATGACTCTGCCTCTTAAACAACCGGAACAGGTAGAATTAGACGATTAACTGCTACTAAATTTCCATTACGTAAGACGAAGATTTCCCTGAAAAGGGACAAAAACAGAAAACTACAAATTCAATTTGAATTTGGACATGACGCTGGAGATCACCGCTCTTCACCGCGGCTCCAACGAAAGTGACGAAATTATCTTAAAAAATTGATGGCAAAAACTAGAATAAGCAAAACGCTAAAATAAACAAAACACGACGAAAATTAAGACGTAGATTAATTTGAAAACGCAATATCGGGCGGTTTGAACAAAAAAATATCAAAGAATTTGCGCCTGTGACATAAATAAACAATAAAATGATTTATTATCGACGGCGGCGACCTAAAAAAAGAACGAAAGATTATATGGGTTTTAAATTGAAGGATACGAACTAAGAAACATTGAAACAATTCTTCGTTATTATAATGCATATATAAGGGGATTTCAATTAACATATATACGAGGGGACTTCAATATAAAATGCTACATGCTTACTAACGAATAATAACGATTAACGATAACGAATTTTAAGAGACTCAAAAGATGAAATTGACTGCTTTGGCAGCGGGTCCAACGAGTGGTAATCTCATCACCCAAAATCATTCTCTTGTTAGCATACATTTTCTTACGAACTTGAGTAAAAAGGTTCATTTATTTCCAGCGTAAATATCTAAGCGGAACCAAGATCAAAAGAAAAAGCAATTTGTGTTATTATAAACAGACTAAAAATGTTTATATTTTCAACCTTAGTGGCAAAAAAATATTTAAAATCTTTTTCGATGTATGTTTTATTACATACGGGGTGACATGAAAATGTTACAAACTATGGTATGTGCAGGTAATATGGTCATCTAACATACTACTAATTTTATATTTAAGCAATACAAATCTTGATAGTATCATAGTAATACGCATTAGTTCCAAAATTGTCGAACAGATAGCCCCACATTTCGTCGGACGAGTGCTTGATTGTTGTACCTACTCGTTATTGTAGAAACTGTTTATTATTTCATTCTATAACATAAAAAATCTTATCTGGTTCTAACAGGTAATTTTTATTATTTTAATTGTACTTTAACAATTGTAGACTCGTCTCTATTGACTGAGCAGCCTCTACCCCTACTAGCTGGAACGACTGTCTGTAACTGACTGATAGGTACTGAATGATGGTGACTGAGACGACCGTTGGGTAAAGCTGCACTTTTGAAGAAAGCCACTGATTTTTCTATAATATTTTTTTTTTAAATGCAATGTAGGAATGAATATCCAGATTTGATGAAACATTATACGACAACCCCTTATTGTTCTATAGCGTTTGTATTTTTGTAACCGGAATCTTGGCTAAATCTACGGGGGAAATCAAAATTAACCAAAAGTCTCTTAATATTTTACCAATATTTATATACAGTTGCAAAACTACAACAGTTCTAACAGCTTATGGAGAACAACTAGACAGAACCAACGGTATCACCTATCTTGGTTATAATCTAAATGAGAACTGGGACATAAGCAAAGAAATTAGAATACGCACAAAGAAGGCCAGAGCTACATTTTTTAAGATGAAGAAAATCTTAGGTGAACACAATATCACTATCGACAATAAAAATTAAATTGATACGATGTTATGTATTTCTACTCGTTTATATGGTGTCTAAGGTTAGACTTTAAATATACACTTCTTAAAAAACTGTAAGCTTTTGAGGTTTGGGTATATTGGAGAATCTTAAGGTTGTTTTGCAACGGTTGAGAAAAGTTACGGAAGTGGTTAAAATAGTAAAAACTCGCAAGAACGAGTAGTTTGGCCATGACATGCGTCACCCAGAGAGATATAATAAACTTCATTTAATAATACAAGGCAAGTTAGATGGAAGGAAAACCAATTTGATAGCCAAAGTACGATAATCAAGCTTTGCAGAGGAAGAAGAAAAAGACATTTACTTAATTTGTTTGGTAGTTGTTTTCGTGCATCTTCGTTGTATGCACATCTTTAATTTCTAGTTCCTGTAGATTTGATAATTTTTTCTTTACTTATTTTTTAATTTATTCATTCGTTTTTTCCTTTTTGGCCTACATGGTTTCTAGCATTTATTTGCTGTTGTTTCATTTCTAATCTTTTCCATGTATTGTAATTTTTCTAAACCTATTTTAACTTCTTTCTATTTTTGCGTTTCCTCTTTTAATATTCGTTTTAAATGGTTTTGTGTTAACCGGAGAACTGGTATTCTCCTCCTTTTATTTTGATATATTTGTTATTATTTGTTATGTCTCCTCTCATTTCCATATATTGAGTTTTGTTTGCTTTATTCCTAATCCGTATCTTTTCGCTTCTTCTTCAAATTTTTAGAAATTTTTTTTTTGTTATTGCTAGTATCACCACATTATCCGCGTATGCTATGCACGGTTCCCTGATATTGAAAATAGTCCTGTTTGTGCTCATATTTGATCTTCTTACGATTTGTTCTAATATTAGGTTGAATAAATTCGTTGATAGCGGATCCCCTTGTTTTAAACCTCTATTCACTGTGAACTGTCTTAAAAAGCTTCTGTCCATTGTAACTCTATTTATCGTGTTCTTAAGCGTCATTCTCACTAGTTTTAAAAGATTTTCATGTATTTTTAATGTTCTCATGGCCTCATTTTGTTCTCTGTAGCAAATTCTATTGACTTTTTCCCATTTTCATTTGATTCCTTATGTAAACTTTGTCCCTCTGTTACTCTTCTATATATTTTCTCTTTTCCGACTTTCACATTCATGTCACCAATTATCTTTATATCGTATTTCTGTATATTCCCTATTAGGGTGCTTAGCTTTTCGTAGAACTCTGTTTTGGTTTCTAAATTTTTATCTCCAGTGGGTGCATGTGCATTAATGATACTTGTCTTCCTATAGTTTCCTTTTACTTGCAAGTAACATATTCTGTGTGATATTGGTTGAAACTGCTTTGTTTTCTTTCTCCGGCACCATGAATCCTACTCCAAAATATCTCTTGGTCCTCCCACTCTTGAACAGTGTGCTCTTTCTTATTGTTATTATTTAATTTCCAAGTTGTTTCGTTTCTTGCAGGGCAAGTATATCTTATGTATTTTATCTGTATTATCTGTATATTTTTTCCTAATTTGGTTTAAGTTTCTCAAAGCTCGCTGCTCATAAGTACCTCTCACAATCAAAGTTCCAATTTTTATTATGTCCTTGGATTGTTGCTTTTCTTTTGTATTTATTTTTTGTTTTCCATGGTAGAAATCCTTTACCTTGCTGTTTCGGTATCATATCGGTTGTTTATATTTTAATAGTTTTTTGGCAATTTTTCTTTGGTATTTTCTTTTGGTTGTTGTTTTTCTTCATCCTATATCCATTCTTTTCCATTCATGAACAACTCTTATGATGTCAGATCATTATTTATGTAGATGCGATGAAAATATAAACTACTAAAATAAAAATTTCTTACAAAATTTTGGAAAAAAAACAAAATTTATTTTTTTACATGTTATGTTAAATCGATTGTACTTTTTCCTAAAAATATAGAATAAACGATAGCACTTACTTGAAATGCACTCATAAACATTGCCAGATTATACATGTTTTTATCAATAGCATTAATGTCAAACTCCATATCATTGTACAATCCTACGGCAATAAACGTCATTAGCAATCCGCAAAGTAAAGTAGATATAAATGCCTTGATACGAAAATATTCAGTTCCAGGCCACTTTTGTACTATTTGAAAGAGGATTTTGGGGATCCACAGAAACAACTTTGCATAATCCCTCGTCCCTAAAACTTTGTAAGCAATATCTGAAACGCAAAATGTTAGAAGTGCTGAAAACGCTTCCAAACCGTAATAATTTACTATCAAGGAGCATTATGCTGGGAACGTTGCTGGAGCACCTAAGGTGGACTACTAAACTATAGATATTGGATATAATTTAAATTATTGAATGTTTCAGTAACTCTAATTTTCTTTTAATCTATATCAAAAAATAGGGTTAATTAAAATAATTATCCTTGGTTTAAATAATTTATAGAATAATACTTCTGAGGCGTAAAATATGAGACAAATTCCAAGAGACCCCTAAACCTAAGTATATAGTGAATTATGTTTTTTTAATAATAATGCCTGACATAAAAACCCAACATTAAAAAATATACTATCTATTTAATCAGAGTTACACTACAACTAATAAAATCAGTCCTGATATAGATATTCCTTACATAAAACAAAGAACACAACGCGTATCAATAAATATGCGTTAAAATTACTTTCTATGAACAATGTTATAATATATATAGTCATTACTCAAGCTTGCATTATAGTCAAAATTATCCTTTTTGCGTATTTGACCAATTCTACATGTTTTTGACATTTTTCGTAAATTCTACGTCTGTGTGACTTTTTTTTAACCCGGCATTACACGTGCCAAAAAATTTACGTTCTACCACGCACACGGTCAAATCGAAAGTATACAGAGTTTTGGTTTTAATTAATAAACAAGCAGAACTTAAATATAAGCCAATAATCTTTGATTTTAAAGTTACTTTACAATTTTTTATTTATTGTTAGCTTTGTGTATAAAATTAGCAATTAATTAAAAATAACAAAAGCTTGAGCTTCTTCGTTAATAGAAAATCGAATGCGGCACATCACGACGCAAAGGAAAGTCGGCGTCTATGTAATCTTTGTTTTGGTGCATCATTGTGTTGCATACCTAGCCCTCTTTACAGCGAGCTGTCATACGTCACCCTGCGATACACCGTTTAGGTGTTACTGAGTGAAAGAAGAAGGAAAACAGCCTTTAGGTTAAATTTTTCTAAGAAGTTGCATTGTATTCATTAAACCTTATCATGTGACATACCCCGCAACTCTGTACATTAAGACGTTCAACAATCACGTTATCACGGCCTTTTTAGCATGCTGCAATACACATTCCATATATGATATTCAACTCTATTTTTCATCTCCGTTCTAACGAAGTCTCATACGCCGCCCTATAAACTTATATTTAACACTTATCGCGAGAAAGAACAAGAAGACTTGACAGACGTAAAAGAGAAACTGACATATGACTTGACAGATAAAAGAGAAGAAAACTTGAAGGAAAGAAAAGAAGAATTGACAGATAACTAGAAAGAGAAAAAAGAAGAAGACTTGACGTTGGCAGACGAAAAAGAGGAAGAATTGAAAGTTGACAAATGGTTCTGATCTTGGCTAACGTTCATGCTCGGCTGGTAACGCAGATTCAACACTTACCGACAGTGACGTCACACTGTCTGCCCCAAGCGACCCATACTCTGCTTTTTAGCATGCTGCAATATACATTCCGTATATGATATTCAACTCCATTTTTCATCTCCTTTCTAGCGAAGTCTCATACGCCGATCTATAAACTTATATTTAACGCTTATCGCGAGAAAGAACAAGAAGACTTGAGAGACGGAAAAAAAATTGAGATATTACTTGACAAATGAAAGAAAAGAACACTTGACAGATAGAAAAGAAAAACGGGTGTGGCAGTCCAGTGAGACTGCCGGTAGAAGTTATACTTTTATACACGCGTTCGTCGTAACAAATTTATATGGGAGTCAATCTGCACAATCATTACATATGTAATGCTATAGGTAAGAGAGATCAGAAAGCGAAAAAGAATTAGGTATACTATATGATGTATCGTTTGCTCTATATAAACATTTGACCTGTAATAGGAGTATAGTAAGTAAATGAAGGATTGAATCAATATTTTAATGAAAATATATATTTTTATTTTCATATATGTATAAAAGGACTTGAATGCAAACATTTTTTTACACATACTCTGCAGTAAAATTCATTGTTAATTTTGTTGTTAATATAAAAATACAATACAAATTAAAATGCAATATTCATAAGTATTTAAAAATGGGAATATACGTAACATATTTTCGCATATTATGATTAATTTACCATGATAAAAATATTAATATAAAAAATGTTGTTTGGTGATACAACTGTCATCTGACATTGACAAATACAATATTTAATTGTTTTTTGTTGTGTATATAAGTACACATTTGAACTTTCTTGAGATATTTAAAAGTTTTAATTTATAACTTAACATGACTAACGAGGCTTGTTAATCCCGTGCAATTTTCCGTTTCACTTCAGTGCAAATTTCCAAAGTCGAACGCGCGTATAGAAGTATAACTTCAAAAACCAACAACTCGGATTATGTTGTAAATTTTCATTTTATTTTAAAATTTAGCATTTTTGCGTATATTACATATATTTAATAAAATTAACGTAAATATTTCAAAAATAAAAAAGGAAATTAATATTGGGATTCGAACTCGCATCCACCAGCGTATGAACCGAATACGTAAAATATTTGCCAATTAGACATGACAGGCACGTATTTTAAAATTGACAGTTCTTGGTCATACAGTGATCTATTGAGATTGGTATTTTGAAATACAAAAGACTAAAATAAATATGAACATTTAATAAATAATACAAAACATATCACATAAATAATAATATTAATAAATGTTATATTATATAATATATATATATATATATATATATATATATATATATATATATATATATAATATATATATATAATATTAAATATATATACAAAAGGAACATTTTAATTCTCGAGAGAGGAAGAGAGAGAAAATATATCTTCTGTCTCTCTCTTACTCATTATCTTACATATGTAATGATTTCACCGATTCACTCCCGTACAAATTTTCATCGTGGAGCGCGCGTATAGAAGTATAACTTCAAAAATTGACAGATAACTAGACAGACGAAAAACAAGAAGGCTTGTCGTTGACAGACGAAAAAGAGGAAGAATTAAAAGTTGACAAATGGTTCCGGTCTTGGATAACGTTCATGCTCGGCTCGTAATGCAGATTTAACACTTATTGACAGTAACGTCACACTTTTTGCCCCATACTGGTACCATAACCATTTCTTATATATTATAACCGACGACGTTCAAGTTGAGGTGTAATGAGACTCATTGCTAATGATTTCAAAAAGTTTCAGCGAGTACTATGGGTATTGTTATTTTTGTCAGCAACGGTATGACTATTTATTCCAGATATATTTAAAGAAGTAAAAAACAATGTTAGAGACCATCGGCAACTTTTTCGTGACACAGAGTAACTTCCCTTCAGTTCTTCAACGGCATCAATCCTTCCCTTTGTTGCATTGTAAAATGTAATCAATGTTCGCTTGTATAGATCGCCACGTTCTACGTTCTGGATCAATCTCGTCTTTGTAATGTATTGTTGACAATAATGTAACCATTTGGTTGTGCTTGGGCTTGTAGGATACCAAAGTCATGTCTTCGGTGAAACCAAAAATGATCGAAGTAACTTAACGCTCCTTTAACTTTGGTATAAATCTTAGAAATTTATTTTTTATTTTTGCAAATTGTGCCCGTAACAGTTTTGTGTTTTTTTTAGCAAATCTAAGGCTTACAAAAAAAATACACTTACCTAGAAACACTTATAACAGAAAATAATCACTACACTGCAGAAATCAAAGTCAGAATCGAAAAAGCACGTTCTAATTTTATAAAAATGAAAAAGGTCTTATGTGGCAAAGATTTAACATTAGCTCTTAAAGTACGCCTAACCAAATGTTACGTATACACTGTATACTATACAGTGTACTATACTATAGGGTGGAATCATGGACGGTAAATCTAGACACAATGAGACGATTAACGCCTTTGAAATGTGGATCCATAGAAGAATTATGAGGGTTTCCTGGGTGGATAGAGTTACGAACAATGAAGTACTGAGAAGAATAGGTAAAGAGAAGGAAGTTGAACTCACAATTAAAGAAAGAAAGCTACAGTATCTCGGACATGTGATGCGGGGCGAGAAGTATGGCATCCTGCGACTCATAATGCAAGGAAAGGTAGATGGCAGAAGAAGCAACAGTATCTCGGACATGTGATGCGGGGCAAGAAGTATGGCATCCTGCGACTCATAATGCAAGGAAAGATAGATGGCAGAAGAAGCATCGGAAACAGACGAATTTCATGGCTCAAGAACCTGAGCGAATGGTTTGGTTGCAGCTCAAAACAACTTTTTAGAGCTACTGCCTCAAAGATTAAAACAGCTATGATGATTGCCAACTTCCGTAGCGGAGATGGTACCAGAAGAAAAAGAAGGCTTAAGGTATCGACGTAAACCAATTATCGAAAGTTACATTTCTTCCAGTTCCAGAAATTGGTTTTAATTAATCTTTTTACGACTGAAGAGGCGTTACTTTATAAGGCGCATCTAGTTGAGTCCCAACATACACCTTTACGTTATATGTATAATGTGACGTAAAATCAATAAGCGCTAATATTTTAATTCCATACTTTGCAGATTTATTAGGTATATATGGCCAAAATCCACATTTGCCGCGAAATGACTCAAGCATTTCAACAATTGTCACAAATTAACTAAGAGCATAATTGTCTTTACATCGCTCAACAAATCCATCGCAAAATTCTCTTATACGAGTAAGCTTATCATACCGTTTCCGTTTCTCTCTATCATCAAGATCGTCAAAGCGAAGCGCTTGCAAAAAAAAATTTAAATCGATTAATTCCCATTGTAAGACTAAAAATTTCTACGCCGGTTCCGTCCTGTGCCCACAGATCTCTCAAATGTAGGTGTAGTGACCGCAGGATTCCAGCAAAATATAGAAGACTAAGAAGTGCTTCAATTTCTTCTATATTTGTACTGGTTGGATCTCTATCTATACTGAAATTTGTCCGAAACTTTAGAATATATTTGTTTGTGTGTTTAACTATTACGCTAATAAGGGAGTCTGGAAAAAACAATTGCCAAGCATCAATATTGGTTCTTGCTTCTCTGGCTTTTCCAATTACTCCAGAAGATTGAGTCACTATGTTTCTGCTCCGGGTCTTTTGTTTTAAATAGCTACGGGAAATTTCTTGCACAACGTCTTTTTGTTCCTTCCCACAAAACACAGACGAGTATTTAGATCTTGCTGAGTTTCGTTAAAACCTGGTAGCTCTTCTTCTTCTAATTGCTCTGAATTACGAGTCGTGATCTTTGTTCTCCAAAACGTCATCTTGGTCTTTAGGTCCAGCTATCTCATTGTCGCTCTCAATTTCAGCCCATATGGCTAAAATAAGCTTTATTTTTTTCTCGTATGAACACATAACCTGCAAATAAAAAAATACTATTACCAATCACCATACACGTGACTATATTTTTCACTAAAATACTACTTAAGAACTATTATAAAAAGAACCACACACATGGTTCAATTACCGTATTATTAACTGTAAAAAGCACTCCAATAAAACTGTGAAACTTCAATACAAACATCTTTAATACTTATGTACACGCACACGTCACAAGCACCGACTACAAAAATATTAAACTGTATGTCTCAAAGGTCAAATAAAAACTGAAATAATAAATAACGCCAGTCGGTAACTGAAAAACCGTTTGGAGCATTCCAGAAAGGTCAGTACTACCACCACTATATAAGTGGCGTCATTTTAAAAATTATCACGACTCGATCCCTTCGACCGACACGCGTGTAGTCCCGGGTTAATTGTGTGCTACTACCCATGATATTTTTACTACTATTTATATTACTAAACTTTTCTATAATAAAATTTTAGTTATTAATAAAATATCAAGGGTTTGTTTATAATAGATTTCTAGGAAAATGTACCTAATCTGGGCTTGAGACGTAACTATTAGGAAATGTCTAACCTTTTCAATTATCAGTTGTACAGTCGGTTACTATATCAGAGATTACTTTTGATGCACACGCCAAAAAGCAAAGAACTCACATTTTAAAAAATTTTAGAGTTCTGTTATATCACATTAGAAATATCACATTTAAGTTAAGTGTATGAATCTTCGGGAACATCGAGAAGAGCTGGGAAAAATAAAAAAAAAATATTATAATTAACGCAGCAACAGAATCTCTTGAAGAGAGGAAAGTAACGAATACTAACATATCCAAAAAGAAAATCTCATGGATTAGAGAGGAAGTGAAGACAAAATGTGAAAAAAAGAAGAAAGTCTTTTTACAATATGGAAGTTATACTTATAATTGTCAATTACTAGCATATAATTGCCCTTTTCGCTAAACATTTTACTTATTTCAAATTTCTCCATGATGGACTAAACACATTCAAACCATAACTAAAGAAATAATACTGAAATACGCATCACCCCTATTTCTTATCATAAAATTTCAGATAGAATACTAATTACCAATCTTTTTTAAAACACCTGCAATTTCTGACACGAAAAACCCAATAAAATATTGAACAAGGGAGTATGAACTCTGACATCATAATACTTTAGTGATAATATCGTTATAAAATTTTAAATAAGAAGTAATTTTGTATTTAGGTAACTACAAAGTTTGAGATATTATTAAAAATTTTATTAAATATATCGAAGTACCTGCTTTATGAAGTCAGCATTCCCTTTTTACGCTGACCCTGACTATTTACCATTATTCATTGTGTACCTACTACAGCCATTTTTAAACTATCTTTTCCAAGAAATATATGGCCGGAGCATATTTACGTGTGACCATTCGTTAAAATCTGACTGTCGCGCCGGGGCGAACTGGTATATTTCTGTACAGGCATGTATTTGAGCGGGCTTTTCTTGGGGTAAGTGAGATGAAAGATAGTCGAACTTAGCCAAAACATATCAGTAATTGAACTTAATGCCATGAGAAAGGCGTTGTATAAAAGATTTGGTTGCTGTTTGACACAAGGTGGTGGTTTGTTTGAACATTTAATTCGATTAGGATTTTATTTGGTTTATAGTTCCTAAATTTTAGAATTATTTTTAATTTAAGTTAGTTAGTTAGTTTTAGAATTCTTTTTTAGTTTATTTCTATTGAACTAATTTTATTTTCATACCCACAAATCTAAAAATGGTTAAACAAAAAATTATTTCAATGATATTACTTAGAAAATACCAAATAATGTTATATTTTTAAATAAATATAACTTTCACTGTTTTAATAAGCTTTCACATCAAATGCCTATTGTTCATCCGACCACTTTTACATGATAACCAAACTTCCCACTTTCTAAATTCACAACGTTTACGTCGCAAGAATTCGGTTCCTGTATTTCTCGTCAGCAGCATTGCCAAATCATGCCGTTTCACTAAATCACCTATTATATTAACAGATGTATTGGTAATAGAAATGTTTAGAGCCTTGATGGAATTGCTTTTGAGGATACTTGACGTGTTAGCTCTCACTGACGATTGCTAATATTTACATTAATATGCAATAATATTGGTAATAATAGATAAGATGATCTACAAAAATCCAAATTTTGGGTGGCGGTAACATTGTAGTGTTAGTTAAAATGAATATTATACTAAATATCATTTCGGTTTCCCGACCTAACTTGACCAATAGCGAAAACCGAAGACAGCGGAGTTATCCGTCACTGACTGCAGCGGAGCTTAAAGTTGCAGTTTCCTAGGAGGCACCGTCAGTACATCCAGAACGCTGCCGACTTTTGGTGACTTACAAACCGCCAGCATATAAGTGTCCGCACTGAATTTTCTCTTCTATTTCCTCTTCCTGCTAAAAAACTGCGCCTGTAACTGATGTATTGTTCGTTATGCTTTCTGGTCCGCTCAAAACATCAGGCAGTCCTAGGAAACCTAAGCTTTAAAGAACATAGTTGCATGAACATGGACTTTCGCGTAATATGTATGTAAGCAGAGCAACCTAAATTTGAATGGACCTTGTTTAAATAACATTTATTATAAACAAATAAATATCTCTCTATTTATTTCATAAAATTCAAAATATTTTAATTTTTTGAATACACAATTTCTCAAAGTATTTTGAATGTAGCTGAAAATATACTTTCCGGATATTTAGTTTTTACGGGAAAAGGTTGACATTGAAACGGGTAACATTTTCATGAATTATTTATGCCAGAGAGTGATTTTACATGTAGCGTTTGTTTCGCATACTCTTTTTTTTTTCGAGATCTCCTTTACCGACAAACCTTTATAATTTTATTTTTAAACTGTTACTCTTAATCATGCCTGCGTATACCCATACGTCATTCGTGAGATTGGCATAACTGTATATTATCCTGAAAGCGAATGCGAGCGATATTTTTCATTTATATACCGACTCGTGAAGTCGCGTTGGTAAATTGTTTGCAAAATGATGTATGTTCTAAACAAAACAAAAAAGGAATAAATTGGTATCAAATACTGTGTTATGCAACAAGTTTTCAATGATATGAACCGATGTTGTGAGAGCAAGTACAAATAACTAGTAGCAAGTGAGTGAAATATATCCAGAGTAATAAAAAATACATAGAAAATTTGAATAAACAACTATAGCATTGGTATAGCATAGAAATTTAATATACGAGAGTGAATCTTTATAACAAATTAAGTACTTTTATACAGTGATGAGTGTCTTACCACCCGGCTTTTTAACGTGAGAGATAGAAAACACAGTTACCTTGTGAAATAAAAAGAGATGAGACTCGTAGAGGTGGGAAATAATCGGTAGAAACCTATAATTTACATTACATTACATTACCACTATCGATAGTGACACACCTTTAGACGTTAGTTTCGAGCTAAATCCCCTCGGTCATAATTATTATGTGTAACGTCGTATGTGTGACGTATTTCCATTTATTAATTTCGCATAAAGTAAAAACTGATTGACCACAATAAAGCAAAAATGTGAATAAAATAATTTAATTAATAGTGATTATTTAATCTAAAGTTTTAAATTATTAACCAAGAATAATTTCTACTATGATTTGAGGAGTTTCATACACTCTTGAATAATTATCAATCCTTCGTGGATTAGTGGTAAGAATTCGACACTGCGACACAGACATCGCAGACGATTGGAGTTCAAAACCCACATGTGGTTTTCTTTTTTTTTTTTAATAATTTGAAATTATGCAGAGATCGTTTTGCTTTGAATCACTAAACATTTATGTCAGTCGTTACTAGTATTAGAAGTGTTTAAAGTTAAACATAAATATCTTATAGAAAAAACAGTATCGTCGTACTTTTGAAAATAAAGTAAAAATTCTTCAAACATAAAAGAACGTTCTAAATAAATGTACTTACAAAAAATGTTTAAATAGGTAGAAATTTTATAAAAATATTCTAAATAAACGTATTTTATTCTAATGAAATGTATTTACAAAAAATGTTCAAATAAGCCTTCATTAGCAGCAGAACAATAACCCAATCTATTATAAAAGTTTCGTCTAACATTAGTTAATGTTTCTGGACTAATACCTCTCATTGAATCAGAGATCTTTTCTCTTAATTCTTGGAGAGAATTAGGCCTATCGCCTTCAATTCCATATAGTTTGGACTTAATATATATCCACATAAAAAAATCACAAGGTGCAAGATCAGGTGATCTTGCAGGCCAGAAAAATATCTCCGTGGCCACTAATCAATCGATTAGGAAAAGTCGCACTGAGATATTCACTGACGATGCGAGAATTATGTGCAGGACAACCATCGTGTTGAAACCATATGGAATAGAAAGGTATTGGTAAATTACGAAGGGCTGGGACAATTTGATTTTGCAGAAGTTCCAAGTATTTCCGCCCAGTCAACATATCGTCTATAAAAAATGGACCGATGACATGATTCCCTATTATGCCTCCCCAAACATTTACTTTTCGAGGACGCTGGGTACGAGCGACGAGGATCTGATGAGTTTATAGGGACGGTATCCATGTCTTTTTAAAATTTTATCTACTCTAAATCTTGAAATTCCATATTGTCATCGGAGACGAGATGTTGATTGGGTAGGATTTTGCTCAATACTTATACAAATCAAAGTGTCCCTTAGTTCCAAATCTGGATTTACCTCCCTTCGTCTACGAACTTTTCTTGGAGCGAACACGGATCCATAAGTAAAAAAAAATACGTATAATAGACTGAATTGTTGGTCGTGCTGGAGCCGGCCTATTTGGAAACATATTTACAAATTGTTGTCTAATCATGTTTTCTGATAATCCATTCACATGCCAGACAACAATTTGCACTTTTTTCTCGACCGTTAAAACCATTTTCACGAATTGTTTTTTCAATAAAAAGTTTCTGTTTACCGTGCAAAAACACTTCTCGATATGTTATTATTTGATGGCTTAAAGGCTTGATGATTTGGTTAGCTGTAAAGCAGGCAGCCGTTCGCGCGCATGCATTCCAATGTTGTCAATTATTTTGAAAATCATCACCTGTACAGAGGAATTGATATTAATACTGAGAATTTAGTGATGGATTTGACATTAAACAGTCTTCGCCGGATTATTTTGCATTCACAACTGAAGACTGTAGAACTGGAATTGAATTTGAATTATTTTGTATTTCTATTTTATAACATTGGAATAAGAATAAATTGTAAATAATGAGTTTTTCGAAAACTTGTTACCTAATATGTATCATATTTGCTACTATTTTTTGATTGAGTACAACAAAAATTTTATCCTTGGTGTGAATTGAACCCCAATCTTCTTGTCAATAGACCACGTCTCTAACTATTACACCAATTTCACATACAATAATCGTTTTCGGACAGAACAAACCTACCTTTAGTTTAGTCAAATGTTTCAGTTAAGTTATTTTTATTATTAAATGAAGTTAAAGATTTATAATTTAAAATCGCTACTAATTAATGTTTTTTACTATAATATATCTTAATTTATTCAATCATTTATTCTAACATCAGAAATTATTAAAATAAAATATTTTCGAGGTCATCCGTATGATTATGACTGAAGTAAAATAGCCACGTCTAAGAACTAGCTTTTTCTCGTACTATCTCACAACTTAATTTGTCTTCTATCCTTTCCGCTATTTTGCCGGGTAGTAAGACACTCATCACTGTATACTATTATGATATTAAACTTTACTCTAGATTTAAATAGAATTATTTTTCCAGTTCTGCTTATTAGTTTTCTGCTTCTCACTCCTCGAATGTATTTCATAATTTATACAATAACCTACGAAATAACTTAATCTGTCTTAACAGTCGTTTTTTTCAGGGTTTAACTCTATTATTAATCTTTAAAATATTAAAACCTCATCATGTTTTGATTTGAATGCGCAACATTAGCAATAACCTGTTACTGAACAGTAAATAAGCATATTCAAATATTTCAATTTATAAGGTTTTATGACATAATTGGGTAGGATTTTAGCATTCCCAATTTGTAACAGTGCACCTAGTTTCTTAGAAGAGTTTATTTTTGATAGCTTTGGTCTAATAAGTAGGTGTGTATTATTTAAAGCCCCTGTATTACTTCGTTCACTGGACTATCGTGCTACTCATTGTTGTCCTGCTGCCTATTATTTATTGCTATTACGATCTCCCTTCATTTCTTTTCTTTTCATTCTTTCGATATCTATAGACCATAATGAAGAATACGAAAATATACAGAACTTAACATGGAATTGAATTTTTCTAGAATAAACTTGAAATGTAACTTTTTTAAATTTTTATATTCCACTGTTAATGGAGGTTGCTGTGAATTAAAGCCCCTTTCGTGTGCTCAATTACGATGCGGATCTGATATAACATTAAAATTAGTAAAAGGCACAAAGACCATATCAATCAAGGATCGGGACTACCGCCTCGATGGACGGGTACAAGACTAATTAGGGCGTGTTTTTGCATTATTTGAGAAATTCATCAATGCAACGATTGCAGCACCAGCAGTTGTTATTAAGCTCACTAATGAGGCTGCTGTATTCTGGACCTTTTCTGGCACTCTCTTGTGCGCTCTTATCCACCCTTCTACCTGCCTCTTACATCACGGGCGTCCTACAAAATGATGTTACGAGGCCCTTTTCTTTTTACACATTTTGTAAAGCGTTCTATAGAGATTATAATTACTGTAAAAGGGTATTAATAAAAATGTTACTTCTTTCCTTTTATTGTTGAATATATCTATATATATATATATATATATATATATATATATATATATATATATATATATATATATATATATATATTGTTATGATTGTTTATTTTGAGTTCAAACTTAGTTTATTGAGGCAATAAAAAAATTATAACTTATCTGTTATCAAAAGTAAAATAATCCTTATATTACCTGTGTTCGATGGATTCAAAAGATTTTCTAGTTGTCTTTTATCGGGAAGAGAAGAAAGGATAATAATACAAATATATTATATTACAAAGATTTACGTTTCTTTATTTTATATGAACGAATAAAACAATTATTAAATTCTGTCGTTATCTTATCAATCAGCATACAAGAATTATAAAGCTACATACATTTATATTACGTGAAAAACCAATTTTACTTAAAATTTTCTTTACTTAAAAAAAAAACCACAAAACTTTAAACTTTTGATTAGCCTAACAAAACCTCAATTCTTAAATTTGAATGCTAATGACCATGATGTCGAAACGATCCTTCACAGATATAAAATTCAATTGTACAAACACTTACAGTTTATTTTCTTCTTGAGTTGTATGTTGGAACATACCCAGAAAAGTCCAGTCTCCTCAAAGATGTGATCTCCCTTTTTTGGCACCTCGGCTCCTTCTTTACGTCTCTGCAAACCTCCTGCAGACTACACAAAAAACACCTGATTCACTTTTCCAAACTCCGCTACTTATTTATGACACCAGGACCTCCTTTTGTCAACTTGATGCCGTAAGAATACTTTCACATATACTTTATAAAAATGCCCACGGTAGATACAAGGACCTCTTTTAATCTGCTTGTTATCTCCTTCTTCAAACTATTCACTTCTTTGCATTACGCCGGTATCCAAACTCACGAACCACACCATATCTTGAGACACACGACTGTTTCCTTTCGATGACCAAAATATGACTGACTTCTCCTGTCTCATCATCGACTCCCAAATTCCCATTTAAAAACGACCGTCCAATCAAAAAGCTTAAATTGTGTTTACTATGATATTGGAAAAGCCTAATTTCGGTTTCAGAGAAAACTAAATAGCTTACTTTAAAATTGGTTTTTTTCAATACATCATTTATACATTTTTCAAAAGATTAGAATATGGTCCTTTAATACTCGACTCTACAAACAATGAAGAGATTAACTTCAGGTAAAATGTCTTCTAGTTCTAAACAAAGGTTTTTTTTATAATTTTGTTTGCAACGGAAAAAAATTTCTATTCTTATCTACACTAAATCTTATCTTAAATTACTATATACAATTTGTCTATATTGATATCTTGAAATTTTATTTCGATGGATCTTTTTATTTATTTTTCTTTGGTTGGGAAAGAAGAAACATAACAATATATATATATATATATATATATATATATATATATATATATATATATATATTATGTATTTATATATATATATATATATATATATATATATATATATATATATATATAAACTAAAGTTTTATTTTGAGGTTGCTGTCATTATTAGGGCAGGATAAGTTCCTAAGATAATTAGGCTCTTTGTTCTTTTATCAAGCTTTTGCAAAATTTATTTGCTTCTTCAGGATATTCTAAAATATGGTTAGAATTATTTTATCAGTAAACACAATGAAATTAGAATTAAAAACATTGTATAAAACTAGCTCAAAAACTTACAACATGAGGTTAATTCATTAAATTTTGAAATTCACAAAAGATTAAACTTAAATTTTTTAAGTATTTATTTAATTACAATATTTTAATTTTATTTAATTTTGTAAGTTTAACACCCAAAATTAATTAATATTCTCTGCAAAATTCAGCTTATTCGTATGATTTTTAGGAGTTACCTTTCTGGCGACTGGACTAAATAGTTAAGCTAGTACTAAATAATACAAAAATTGAGCAAATATCTTCGTACAACGACCTTGCAGCTTGGATCACAAAAGATACTGATCAGACAAAAGAAATAAGATGCCGCATTGAAATTTTCATAATATAATCGCCATATTAATATAACTCTTCAGATAAGAATGCTTCGATATTATAATTTCTTCATTCTTTTGTATGAGGTTAAGGCCTGGACCCAAAAAAATCTAACAATAAAAACCTGGAGGTATTCGAAATGGAGTATTACCGATGTATTCTGAAAGAATCATGGATGTATCGCAAAACAAACGCTCTAGAACAACTAGGAAAACAATGCAAAGCTTTAAATCACATAAAAATCAGTTGGAATGTTTGAGGCACATCATGAGAGGTGAAAGATACTAACTATTAAGGAATATAATGCAGGGCAAAATCAAAGGTAGAAGAAGCGTAGGAAGACGTAAAATCTCGTGGCTACGCAATCTTAGTGAATGATTTTGGATGCTGTTCAATTGAACTATTTATGCACTTAACCGACAAAATTATAATTGCCAGAATGACTTTTAATCTCCGATAAAAGTGGAACTTGAAGAAGAAGAATGCAAGGGTGGAAAATTGACTATGAGTAAATTAAAACTAAGTTAACTGGAGTTTATACAAAGGGTAAAATAGTTGCTGTGTTCACATTTTACACTAAATATCTACGAAGGTTTGGGCTTTGCTAATTATTTGTTATTGTTAATTAGACTAAAATGAACATAGTCTATGGTTTCTAATTGTACCTAACGTTTTCTTTATTGTTTTAGGTGAGGATCATTGGAAAAGAATTATGGTTTACACAGTATGCCAAAATTTTTTGTAACAGTAATGTAAGTTGCATATTTTTATAATACGTAAGATTCTCGAACAGAATGACAAAAACAATGAGTTTTAAAATGTAGTGTCGTTAAACTTACTTGTATCGTAATTATTGTCGCAAGTGATAAATTCGATTGATATTGTGCGAATAGTAACGTTTGTAATAAATATAATAAATAATATTTATTAAGATAATTATTCTAATAACCCTTTAAGTCCCAGACTTGGAAATTTCAGAGAAATAAGCTTGTAAATATATTTTTTGACAATAATAGAGTATAAAAACTTCATAAAATGATACATATATTTTTGTGATTCCCCCATATAAATTGGGGGGAGCGGTACTTTAAAGTACCATCGGGACGCAAGAGATAGTGAAAGGAGGACTTTTGTATAGACAGTTTTTATGAAATAGTTTATTAACCATTTACATATTTACATTATGATACTCGGCAAAACAGTTTTTTTTTCATTGCAGCATAAGAAAACTCCAAATGCCACACATTTAGAGTGAGGACGTGATTGTATTGCGTTAGATGCACATTGTTCACATCTTCTTCTCTCTTTCACGAACGTTATCCAGTGACTTCCTCTGTTTCCCAATCTTACATCAGCATTGACACTATAATTGTATCTCCTTCTCTTGGAAGATGGTACACTAGGAGATTGTCTGTTTTCATTACTAATCCGTTTTTTATTGTTTATTTTTAATGTGCTAGTATTTTCGTTCATTAGACCCTGGGCAACTGATCTTCTAAAATCAAGGAGCGTCATCGTATCTTCTTCAGCTTCCGAATATATGATATAAGAATTGACAAAGGCAATGTCCAAGAGCCCAAAGAATAATCGATGCCACCACTTTTTAGAACGCCGATCTACACAGTAGGTACCTCTCAGTTGATCGGCATGATCTACAGCACCCATATATTTATTATAATCCGCAACTGCAACTGGACAAACAATTTGGGTTTTAGTTCCATCCTTCTCTTTTCTTCCAACAAATGTGGTTTGTGATCCATGAAAGTTTGATGCAAAATGGACACATTTGTTAACTTTCCATTTGAAAAAACTAATATCTGTATTAGAAATTCTGAAGTCGAAATCTCCACGTGCCATCTTTTTATCGTCAGTTAAATTTTTTGGACAACCCTTTCTAGTGATACAGATAGTTCCACAAGCCAATGTTCTTTCCAGTTTTAGTTTTTCCAAAAGTTTGACACTTGTAAAAAAGTTATCAAAATATATTATTCTGTCTTTTCCCCATTCTGGTTCTGTGAGTTGTAAAACTACTCTTTCCCCTAATCCAAAATTTTTAAATTTATCTTCCAGCTGCTCATTTTTTCCCTGGTATATCTCAAAACTTTTTATGAAACCTTTTTGATCGGCTAAACACCAAAGTTTGTAACCACGTTTGATGGGCTTCATCGGGTTAACTGCTTCAGTGAAGATCGCCCCTTAAAAATAATCATAGATTCATCAACAGCCAGCTCTCTAGTACCATTGTAAAGATGCGTAAATTGATCGTTAAGAATGTTTACCAGCGGTCTGATTTTATAAATTTTATCCCTATTATCTATTGATATCGTTGTGTTGTCATTAACATGCAGAAAACTCAGTATCTCTTGAAAGCGATTGCGGGTCATTGTTTTTTGTACTAAATGTACTCCAAGATCAACTGATGTATTCCAGTAATGTTTGTAGCTGGGCAAGGAATGGTAACCCATAAAAAAGTTTAGTCCAATAAACGCCATCAATTCATTTTCCTTCAAGTTGAGGTTCTTATTTTTTTGTGTGGCATATAAATTACTTTGATATGTAATATTTTTTATAGCAGAACCTAAGACTGCTGAGAAATATTCGGTAGGTGTGGTGCAGTGGGTAGATAGATCACTTGCAAGACTTTCAGGGAAATTGTAGTCAGGAATATTTATTTGCAACTCACGTTTTTTCCAAGATCGGTCAGATTCTTTTTGTGTAGTTATACCTGAGTCCGTTTCTGCAATAGTCGTTTCAGCATCTGAGTCTTTAACTATATTCTGCATATTTGTTTCCAGTACAAATTCTGCTGCGGGCTCAATGACATCATCTTCATCACTTTCAACATCTGTATCCAGGGAATTATCCATTGGAAGCTCTTCTAACATATTAAGAGCACGCTCAGCTTCTTCCAATAATTCCTCATCAGTCAATACCTTTTTCCAATACCACTTATTGTATTCCATATTTATTGAAACACCCAGAAACAAGTCTAAAAAAATATAAATTAATTATTATCATTTTAGTCCCGACGGTACTTTTGAGTCCAGTTTATATTTTTAGGTAAATATTTGAAGTAAACTACTATAAAGTGATAATAAATCCAATTACACAAAGTAAATACACTAATATAACTTACCTGATACACTAAATCTAATTTATAATCCTCTAAATATTAAAAATATCACTTATAAAAGAGCCTTTTTAGTAACCGTGTATGAGCTGTGTCAGACATAACCAAAAACAGTTTTATGACATTTCACTGCCTCCAACCGAAACTAATAAACTACACAGAACTATGTTACTCTAGGGAACCGCAGGGGCTGACAGCGCAGTTAAACGGCCGAGTTATTTATAATGCCTTTGAATGATGCCGGTACTTAAAAGTACCGTTGGTACACAAAGGGTTTACTTACTTGTATCGTAATTATTGTCGCAAGTGATAAATTCTATTGATATTGTGCGAATAGTAACGTTTGTAATAAATATAATAAATAATATTTATTAAGATAATTATTATTCTCATAATATCAATAAAATGTTTCAGTTCCACTGATCGGTCGCTATGGAATTTTCATTGTTAGCGCTTTATCTTTAAAGTTTTATAAAAAAAATGCAAACTTCATACAAAAGCAGCACTCTTCACCTTTAAAATGCATTTTGAGTTTTGTCTATAGGATACTCTCATCAAAAGATATCGAATTTTTACCGTCAAGTTGACACAAGTTTTATCTTAAAAATTACTTTTTCAAGCGTTGTTTCTGAGAGAATGGTTCATTCTACACAAAAAGTTTTAATAAAAATTTTTGTTTAGAAGTGTCTCAGCTATATTTCTTATTGGAAATATTTTTTTCTACGGCAAAAAGATTCAAGGTAAAACGATTTTTCCGTTTCCCCCTTACATGGGCTACGAGGGTAGGAGTAGCAAATTTTTTACATTCTTTTGGTGACCCAAAATTAACATTCTCCACAAAATTTATCTTGTTCGTCTCGTTTTCAGAGATGAAATCTCTGACGACTGGACTATTACTCTGACTTGTTTTATGATCTATATTCATAATGCTGGCGTAATAGACTTGGGAAGGTCGAGGCTCTTTTATAGGGCTGTAGGACCAATGATGATGATGATGATTCATAATATAAACAAACGTAATAAATTCCTTTTTTGTATATCCTTTTATCTTTTTTAAAATTTTTTTTAACATAAATTTGACATTTGTCCATATGTGGTATATTTGTGTATAAAATATCACTTCATTTCTTTTCGTGTCTGCTTCTTCTCTCGTATATTAAAATCATCCACATTCCCAGTCATGTTATCTGCTTATATGATTTCTATTTTTTTTTATTCAGAAAATGTATTCTTCACTATAGATAAATAAATGATTGACATCCATAAATGTCAATTGGTTGCAATGGCAACGAAGTTTTTATTTACTAGCCCCTTCCAGGACAATGTATCTATGATTTGTTGATTAATAGTTATTTTCCTTCGACCGTCCATTTATGATCAATTTTAACACCCTCAAAATCATTGATTAATGACCCCTATTAATGAATGATTTTCTATTAATGAACGATTTCATTATAGGCAACACAACATACATTGCTTGCATAAATTAATTAAACGCTCTGTGATTGGCAGTGACCTGTGATGTAGGCAACCAAACATATACCTATTTATATTCCCACTAAAAAATTAATTTAAAATGAAGTAACCGCTGTTAGTACTATCTGTCATTGTATGTCATTATTTACTTTATTGTTTAAAATTCTGTGTATTTGAAAAATCAAAGGATGGATATTGACGAAGAGTTTAATTTAACTCCAGCAGAATTTAACTTCTTCTATCACAGAATTTACAGAGGTCCAAGAACACTTAAATATAAACTGTTCTGATGAGCTTTATTAAAGCGAAATACGTATAACAGATACATAGACGATTTGTACGTGAAATGGAATCTTTACTGTCTTTTTCATTTTATTCGGATCTACTCTATATGAGTACAAGAAACCAATTCGCTAACGATTTCTGCTTAGTTGATGAGACATGTCGTGGAATGCAAATTTTAGATTCCCCATGTCTCTATTAACATCTTTATCAACGTCTAGAAAGATCTATTTTTCACGTTGAGAACGCCTATGAATAACTGTTCTGATGAGCTTTATTAAAGCGAAATACGTATAAACAGATACATAGACGATTTGTACGTGAAATGGAATCTTTACTGTCTTTTTCAACTTAAATATAAATTTGTCAAAATGCTATACAGCAGATAATCATTTATCAATATCTTCCTTTAATTTCAATAATTGTACCATTTCGAATATTAATGTTTACTATAATAAAACTACCACTAAGGAAACTTTAAATAAAGTCAATGAAAGCTGAAAAAAATTGTTGTTTATCGTTAAATAAATAAATATTTAAACCAAGATATCTTTATTTCTGAAAAGTACGGTCGACGGAAAAGTTTTGTAACGAACTCGTGAATTAAAATGGCTATTAACAATCTCGAACATTAACGCGCTCGCTTCGCTCACGCGTTAAAATATCTTAATTGTTAATCGCCCTTATTAATACACTTGTTGGTTAAATAACTATTGCAAAATTTCGTAGTTGATTAAAAATGATCTAAATTTAACTAATTTATTAATGTCAGTTCTATGAGTATTTTATTTCCATCAAGCAAATAGAACATATTTAAAAGTTGAATATTATATACTGCAATAGATATAGAATAAAGTACAACATACAAAATGTCATAAACCATGTCAAGATATATGCAACATAACATTTAGCTCATTTATTATTTGTTGATGATGAATAAATTAGCACATTTCCCATTGGCATTGATGAAAATACAAAATTTATCCATCCAAATATTTATCCTAATTTTTATTTTACAGATGAGTAATTTGTATCTGTATTTTTACGTACAATAAAATTAAATAAGTAAAAAGCAGGTAAATTTATTTTTGGTGGTGAGAATGAAGTGAATTCTCTAAACTTTCGAATTGGGGATTAAAAGAACTCATTTTAAGGGTATCATAAGAATTTAAATTTAACAAATCCTAGTCATTTTTTTATATTTAAATAAATGTCTAGTTTTTTAAAATTTAAAAAAGCGATTAGATAAATATCAAATGTAGTGCATTTTGTGAGACCGCTCTTTCTTTTTTTACTCGAGAAAATTTTTTTTTTGGATTTTTTGTCATTTTGTCATTTTAAACAAAAAAAGTCTTTTGATATTTTTTTCTTAAATAACAGCTTTAGAGTTATAAACGATTTAAAATCTGAAAAATGCAAAAATATACATTTTTGATACTTGAAAATTCATATTTAAATTATTATTTAATTTAAACATTCAATTTAATTGAGTTTAAACATTCAGTTTCAAGATTCTAAAGAGCAATCTGAGCTTTTTCCAATTTAGACCCGTGTTCATATTTGTTAATTATGTGCGCCCACTAAAGGTGGTAAACTTTAAGGAAAAATAACATAAGATCTTTTTTGTTTTAAATCTAAAAAAATGTTTTCCAAAAAAGTGTTCAGAGTGAAAAATCAAAACCAAAAAAGTGATTTTAAAATTTGTTTAAAAGAATTGTTTAAACAATTTCTGGCCAAAAGTTTCACTGGGAACCTTTCAGATTCTCACCACTGAGAAATTACTAGAGTATATTAGACCAGAATTTCTGTATCTGATTAACCTAAAGAAAGCTTACAGAGTAAGACTCAAAGATGCAATCCATTTTCTGTATAATAGAGAAGCTCCCCTAAATATTATAAAAACTATCGAAAACATCTACTAAAACAACAAAATGGAAGTCAGCATAGATGCATAAGTTACAGAATCTATAGAAATAGGCAGCGGAATAAGACAAGGGGATTTATTGAGCCCAATGCTCTTCAATTTAGTCATGGATGAAATAATCAAAAGCGTTTATAAAGAAAGAGAATACAGAATGGGAAACAAAGAAGGTAACGTACTCTGTTATGCAGACAACGCAATATTGATAGCTCAAGATTAAGATAGTCTGCAAAGACTGGTCTACAGATTTAACATAAGAACAAAAGAATTTAATATGACAATCTCATCTCAGAAAACAACAATAGTAGTCAGCTAAGAACCAACCAGATGTAAAATAGAAATTGATGGCTTTAGTATTAAACAAGTAATAAAAATAAAATACCTGGGATTTACACTGTCTAGCTATCGAGACCTGGACAAAGAAGTGAGAGATAAAGTACAAAAAACAAACAGATTGGCAGGATGCCTTAATAACACTATATGGCGAAACAGACAGATTACCACTGAGATGAAGTAAGGAATTTATAAAGCCAGTGTAAGACTAATAATGACATATGCCTAAGAAACAAGACCCGACATAGCCACAATGCAAAGACTACTGGAAACGGCCCAGAAATGAGTTTAAATAATTACAGGAAATACACTGAGAGATCGAAGGAGAAGTGAAGACGTTAGAAGAAAATATACCGTACAGTGTATCAATGAATGGACACAAAATAGAAAAGAAAGGAATAGCCACATAAGCAGAATGTAGGAGACCTTGTATCGTCAAAAAACAAGAGATAAGTCACTAATAGGCAGAAGAAGTATCGGAGGACCACGCAAAAGATGCACTTTCCACCTTCCATAGAGGCATTAATGCGCCAATTAACAAACAGAATTGCTTATAAAAAGGAAAAAAAAGAAGAAAAATACCTTTCAGATTTGAACAAGGGAGAATTTTTAAACGGATGCAAAAAAATAGAATCAGAAAAATTTTTCCTACGGAAGCGGTCTCACATCATGGACAAATAAGCATTCACGCCATTTGATCTATCCTGACAATTTATTAAATTAAAAGAGTAATAATGATCATAGATTTTTTATAGTATGCTAACAAGAGCGTTACAGTGTTTGTTCATTATGCATTGAAGAAACAAAATCTATGAGTAAATATTTTATGAATAATAAAGTAATCATAATGACAGTATCTCAGAAACAAACTATTTAAATTATATCAGGAATTCATCAACCCCAGTTTTTGTCATCTCAGTCAATCACCAAAAGCTATAGCAGAACAGGTCCGTATTTATGATAATCAAATGATGATTAAAAATGGAATTTAATGTTATGTCAATCTACGTCTCAAATATCCTTATGCTACTCAGCTGCAGGCAGTAAACAACAAGAACATATTTATTTATCCTAATCACATGCAAATTTTTAAATTTTCTTTTCTTTCTTTAGTCCAAAACATATTTTTTTTAATAAGAATCTACAATAGCAATATTTGTATTGATTTGTCAAGCAAACAAGGCATAGATATATTTTTTAAACAATGGATACTTCATCTCTGTAAACAATACGCAAGTTCATTGACTAATGACTTTAAGTTAAAGAGGCTTAATATCCAATTCGTTTTAAACTATACCGCATAAGATAATAGGGAAAGACTTTTTAGCTTTAGATCTAAACACAACTTATGAATGTCATTTTTTCGAACAAAAACTGCCAGTCCTAAATAGAAATATTAATTATTATTATATATAACCCCAATTTGTGAATTCATTGCAATACATCGCATTAACAATAGATTTTTAAAACTAGACAACGTACGTTTTCATTGCAAATAACATGGCCATCTTTCCAATGGTTGTACAAATTTACCATAAATCTGTACATTGTAAAAACTTTTATTTTCATTTAAATACTCCCCTTATTTTCAAAATTGGACTAGTCCCTCAAAACCAGTCCATTATCGGCCCTGAACTTATAACAACCAACAATTTCCTCAAAATTATAGTCGTCAAGCAACCTTTGTAAGTAAAGATCAGCCAAGCAAGAGCTTGCAACCAGTCAGTTTCATTTCTTAATACACTATTTCTCTATTATAAGTTTTCTAGTTTTGTGGCCAGTATTGTTGGCAGTAAGTGAATGTGCTAAAAAGAATTAGATACTGTTCCTATTGTAAGTAATAATCAAACTTATATCTACTTATTCAACCTCTCAATTGTTCTAAGTCGCGGTGTTGCCAGAACGTGTCGTGAGTGCATATAAAAGGATTTGCCGATCCAACAACGGTTTGAATATCACATAAACATTTACTGTTCTTATCTATAAACAATAAACTTGTCTTGATATTTTCTACATTGATATATGATATTTTCTACAGTGCTATAGGCTATTATTCCTTTTAATAAAGATACATTTTGACTAATCTTAATTAAAACTTTTACTAATTTAATTTTTACCCCTATCCCTTGTCAAGGGAACAACCTTTCAGGAGCTGGATTCCCCAGCTGGTCTTTCGAAGCTCAGGAGTACCTCAGAAGCTTTGTGCGGTAAGAAAAAATCTTCCATCGAAACAGTACAGTTCGCTACGGCGCGGCGAACTCCTTATTCGTACAATGCTTTCTCACAAAAGAAGCTTAACTCAAGCTGTCTATATACCTACGGTCTAGTTGCCCAAAGTACTATGTTTTCAAATACAAATGAAACTACTACTACAGTATTTTGAGCACAAGACAAAAACTTAAAAAAATGTCAAATGCATGAAAAATTAAGATATGGAGAGTATTTTTAAAATATTTAGTTTATTTTGTTAACAAACATAAATATATAGATAATAAATTGCCTACATTTTTACCCAACGTGGACGAAAGTAGAACCAAAAGTCGATATTTGAACTCTTCGTGTAACTTGTCAAACTTCTGGTCATAACTTTTGACCCGGAAGTGATATAAAAAACGAAAGTTCCTCATCCTGCAAAGACGCGTCGAATAATATATCGCTTGTACTATTTCGGAGACTTTAAACTAGTAGGTTCTTTCGGTTGCAATTCCTCACATTTAATTCAATTTTTGGTTTATAAGCTCTCATTTGATATTTTATTTGTCATAATATCTATTCTAGTAATGAAGGAATTGTTGAACACGGACATACAGATGGACAGTTAAGCAGACACAATTAATTCAAGGTTTTGACCATTTTTTTACTAGAAAATGGGTGAAATAATATAAATGTTTAGCTTTTACTGCCTGTCAACCCCGTAGTCAAATAAATTTAAAAAACTTACATAGTCAGCCCCTGTGTTTTGCAGAATTGACAACATCTTGATATCCATTAAAGCATTTCACCATATACGTCCAATAAACGTGACCTCGTGTTTCTCTTTATCGCTTTGTCAGTCTGCTAGTTATGTAATGCCGAGTTGCCTTAATTACCATCAGCACTTATAACTTAATCTGGCAAGTCACCTCAACAATCCATAAATTGTCTAGGGAGTCTACCCATTTGATTTCCAATAAATTAGTCTAATGTATGTTAACGAAGTTTCATAACTGACATGTATTGGAGAATGATAATATAAACACAGTGGTTCATTAAAAATTATTATTCATAATTAAACTATGGTTTGTTTTTTAACGAGGAGGAGTAAACTAAAAAGACAGTCAAGAAAGTTACTAGAAAAGTCACCAAATACATCTTCTTTTTTGGTTGTTTATGTCGGCCTTGCGGTAATCCAGTAATCGGTATCGGACAACCTCACACGTCGATTCTAACCTAACTTTGATTATGATAACTGCAACAAAGGGTTACAGAGTCTTGCAAGTTATAGTTTATTTTTATGAAAGAGAGAGTAATTAGCATAATTTTAACTGGTAGCTCCGACCACTCCATGGGCGTGCTCAAGATTAATTGAAAAATTACTTTGAATAATTGTAAAAAATAAATGAATTATTTCAGTGTTATAAAGTGTTATGTGTATGTAAACAAAAATGAACTCTTTTATCACACACTATATTAGAACTGACTGGCCTACATTAAAAAGGGTTTTAAAAAATTCACATTTTTTTTAATTTTTAAAAATTACAAAAGAGAAAAAGAGTTTTTAAAACCGTCTAAGGTATGTTAAATAGATGAATAAAAATATTAATATAAAACTTACAGCTACTTGTTACAAATCCAAATCAGATTCAGAAGATGAACTTTCAGAACCAAGATTTTTAATAACTGGCTCGATCATTTTATCAGTAATATTGTCCAGCTTCCACATTTTTTCCTCTTCTTTAATAGTGTGATTTACTGTCTTTTCCCAGTTTTCAGGTTTTACATTATTTACGGCCTCCAAAAACAACTGTTTAACATCATGAATTTAAAAAGTGGTATTTTTTCTTGAAACTTCACTCTTTATCTGTGCCCATACCAGTTCAATCGGGTTTAATTCACAATGATATGGTGGGGATCTAAGTACTGTCATTCCACGATTTTTGGCAATTTCATCAATTTCGTATTTTTTAAATTTTTCTTTATGAAGGGCACACAACGAATAAAGTTCCTTTCTTATAGATCCGGGATGGTACGTAATATTTTTTGAACTCAGCCAATTCTGCAAGTCTTTTTTTAGCCACTTGGTTGTGGGCAGTCCTTCTATAAGTCTGGAGTAATAACTTGCATTGTCCATTACTATTACACAGTTCTTAGGAAGAAGATCTATCATTTGTTCGAACCATTCTTGAAAGACATCAGCGTTCATGTCTTCATGGTAGTCACCGGTACGAGTTGATTCAAAAGTTAATAAACCACCTTCAACAAAACCATCTGAACTGCCAATGTGTACTATTATCAGCCTGCGTCCCTTTCCTGATGGTGGGTTTAAACCAGTAGATAAGTTATTTACAAAAGCGTGCCTTTGACTTGTAACAGTTTCATCCTGCCAAAATTTATTTGGTGTATGACCCTCGTTGATCCATGTTTCATCAAGATAAAATATTTTTCTTTTTTGGTTTCTCATTTCCTTTATGGTTCTTAGAAAATGTCTTCTCCATATGACAATATCGCTTCTTTCTAATAAAATAGACTCTCTGGGATTCTTTTTCCAGCGGAAGCCTATTTCTTTTAAAAGTTTCCATAACGTACTTCGACTCATTTCTGGGTAATCCTTATCATCTCGAACTGAGACAAGAACTTTATCCAATGTTGGAAATTCTTGTCTAAAGAAGAATTCATGCACTTTCCGTCGAAGTCCTTCTTTAAAATGATATTCTATTTGAAATTTTGGTTTCCCTGGAGCATTACGTGGCATTTGAAAACTACCACATTTCTCTTCTTTAATAACTCTGTAAATCGTAGATTTCCCAACACCAAGTGTACTGCTAACTAACTCAACGGTCTCATCAACACTTTCACATAAACGTTTGTCTGTAAATGATTTAAAACAATTAAATATTAATGTTTTTTCATTAACTGTTAGAGGACCAATTTTTCGGCGTTTACACTTCCAAATTTTCCATAACACTAGTATACACAATAAACTGCACCTTGCAACTGAAGTACCTACTTTTAATGAACTGTTAAGAATTTTGAATACGCCACTTGGACCTTCCTATATACAAAATGGAAAAACCCACTATCACATTTTCTGTGGAATAAGTTTAGAAGGTAATTATCTAGTCAATTACTGTCGTAGATTCCTGGAATTAAAGAATTAAATGTTTGATTGTTGAAACCCTTACTTCGTGGAATGCACTCATTTCAGATAAAATAAAACGTTTTATTTTATCTAAAGAATTAAACTTTATTTTGCAAATAGATAAAATAAAACATTTTATGTTATCTAAAGAATTAAACTTTATTTTGCAAATAGGTAGGTACTTATTAAACTTTTATTGGTTATATATAACCAATAAAATAAACATCTTACATTTCTTGCAAATTCATTAGTACCTGTTAACCTCCATCACTCCGACACTGGCAACCTTATTTAGGGATTAGTAACCCTCACAACTATTGTATTCTATTCTGCTCCAACCTTTATACCTGGTGGTCATACTCAATTTAAAATTGTTTTCCTATATACTTCTGTAAACTTGTTGACAAATATCTGTTTTTCATTAAGTCACCCGTATCAACAGTTTAGGGATTTGCATACATAATTTATTGTTTTATTACTCTCTCATACATAAAAATACACTATAGAAAAGTCACCAAATACATCTTCTTTTTTGGTTGTTTATGTCGGCCTTGCGGTAATCCAGTAATCGGTATTGGACAACCTCACACGTCGATTCTAACCTAACTTTGATTATGATAACTGCAACAAAGGATTACAGAGTCTTGCAAGTTAAAAAGAAACTATACTATTTAAATAAATATGGAAAAGATATTAGATAATGTTGGATTCCTGGACATAATGATATCAAGGGAAATGAAATAGCTGACAAACTGGCAAAGATTGGGGCTGAATTAAATATTCCTGATAAAATTCGATTAAGTAACTTGGATATTATGCCATTATTAAAAAAAAATCGGTTGCCTGTAAAGTCGGTTTTACGGGCGAAGATTTTACGTGACAACGTCTTTTTCTCGGTAGAATATTTATTGATATGAATATTATTAAATTGCACAATAGGAACAAGGAATTGCCGCTATAAACTCAGTTTCTCAACTTTTGTGTCAATCTAACAATTAATCAATCAATCATAGTTTACGATAATGAAATATTAGTGTACAATTATTTACCTTTATTGTTGTAGTTGTTGTAAATGACGAATCTACTCACGAATTGAAGACAAATCTCACGATCTCACGATTAAGGTCTTACATCTTACGATTTTTAAATTTTTTTTAAATTTCAAGTGTTTCTAATAAAATGCATGGGAGGAAATCAGCTTTTTTTAGATTGTCACCTTGAAATATCAATAAATTGACTGTATTTTTGTATCAAAGTGGGCTACTCCAATTAACTCAATTAATATACACAAAATAATATAAACAAAGCTTAAAAGGTTCTTTAAGCTTTGAAAGTGGTTTATAAACAACTGAATTGTAATGTATATTTTACCACCTTTAATAAATATGAAGTATAGACTAAATTTTGTGTAAAGAACAAACATTCAACAGACCTAATAGTAAAAACATATTGATTTAAGTGTGAATTTGAGATAATGTGCTGACAAAATGTTAAATCCTAAGAAAACAAAATTATGTTTTTATGTATATTCATTATACTTAATACTCTTGGGTAAAATACCTCATATCATATATGTCTTTAGACACAGTTAATAATTTTCATTGAAGTTTAAACTATAAAGAATGTTTACAATCATTGCTCAATATTAAATGGATAAATCCATAGCAATATTATAAAAGAATATAGGTCCCTAGGTAATTTCCTAAAATTATATCTGATACTGGTGGTTCCCCCTAAAATAGGACACTGTAAGCACTCCACATTTTCACTACAGACACAGCTGACGATACTTTCAACGATTTTCAACTTTAGCGATTCAACGCGCCTAATTCTCTAGTGCCGCGCGCAGCGGACCGATCATGTTTGAGTGGGAGAGAGACGCAAGGCATTCGCCGGTCCGGCGGGCCTCTCTCTCGTTCGGTGACTCACTGTAACAGACGTGAGCGGGCGTTACACTTTTTCTTAAATGACTCCGAGCCACAACCTAATTTAAGACGTTGTCACGTCAAAATAAAATATGTTCTATGCATCAAAATAATTGGTTAAATTCTTTTCATTATAATGGCAAGTGGTATAACAACATACAAAATTTTTTTCCTAATAAACCATGATTTGACACAATCCCATACATAGATAGGCGGCATATTACTACCATTATTAGAATGAGGACTGGTCATTGCCTGACAAGAGTACATTTATAATATAATCAACATTCGCGATAACCCATACTGTGAATGTGGGCAAATTGAAACACTAGAACACATATTTTGGGAATGCCCAATTAACAAAATAAAAGATTATGATGTTTATCAGGAGCTGATCAAAATTAATATTAAAACCCCAATTAACATACCAATGCTTCTATGCGATATTAACCCTAAAATTATCAACTTTCTTCTCAGATTCCTACAGATCAACCATATAAAATTATAACCTTAATAATAACCTATCCAATATTAACATTTAAACCAATTATAAGAAAATAGAAAACATAAATTAAATGTAGATATGTAGATAAAATGTTTATATTCACTGATAATTGATATTGATAATAGGGCATAATGAGATATATTTTTAGACTCACGACAGTGGCCCAGAAATTAACAAAACAAATGTACTTACTGATTATTCAGTAGAATAAAAGCCAAGAAGAAGAAGAAGAACAAGTTTATGTTTGAATAATAGGTTTTTTAAAATTACCTCCCATATATATTTTTTTGTTTTTCTAATTACAGTAAAAAAAAATGGGTGATCCAGTTTTACAAATCTCTTGAGTCTATGGTATTTAATTATAATTTAGAGAATATTTTGATCGGGAGAGTCAATAATGTTACAGATCTAAATATGGGTTTTCACAGAAATTTGTCTTTTAATTTTTAAATAGATCTTATATGCAACAAAGCTATGAAATGGCTTGGTTTCATTAAAAGACATAAGAGATTTTTGTAGGATTGCGTCTCTAAAAACTTACACTTTTATTCAGCAGTTAGTCGAGGGAGTGTATTAAAATTAGAACAAATTTTGCTACCGAAAATCGGTTTGTTGCATTTATTTATTTTATTTTGTGTCGGGGAATTCCTTTCGGAATCTCCTACCGGTTTTGTTTTTAAACCAATATTTTGTTCAGTAGGTTTTTGTTCAGGTTCATTAGCCGACACAATTTTTTGCTCGTTTGTTTTATATTTACTTTTTTTAAAATGTGTATGTGTTGTTGATGTTTTAATAGAATCTGATATTTTACTGGTAGATGGCGGTACATGTTGCAAAATGGAATTAATATTTTGTAGTTTTAACAATAATATTAAATCTTATTGTTCTTGAGTTATTTTGTGAAGTTGATAAGAAAGTCTATTTACGATTTCAAGTTCTTTTTTAATAACGTCATAATCTTTCGCAAGTCTTCCACAATCACAAGATAAATTTTCACTCGTGTCATGAAATGTGTCTTTTTTATCACTGTCTATTAAGTTCATAGCTTTGTCATTAAGTTTATTTACATAATTTATTAACTGAGTATTTGTCACTGTCACTGGTAACTTAAAATGAACTAAAATGTCCACAAGTTTGTTCTTTTTCAATACTAGCCGCCATTTTTGTAAATATCTATATTAGACAATTATAGATAGAAATGAAGAAAGAGTAAGTAAGGGAGGCTGTACCAAATCCGAAGATTTCACGCGAGTAACTGATATTCCATATAATGGTTTTCCAACGAATGCAGGGAAATAGAACAATACGAACGAAAATACGACAGTTACAATATGCACAAAAAAATAAAATCAATGACAAACAAGAGGAAATTCAATAAGTCACCCAACAGCATAAAAGATGGCGATGGAAATCTTATCTCGGAGCCATCAACGATCTTAGAAACATGGAAATCATACATAGAAAAATTATTTGCATCTGACAGGACTGATGATCACCTATATGGAGAAGGAGAAACAGGACCTTCAATCCTTAAATCGGAGATAGAAGATGCCATTGCAGCACTAAAAAACAATAAGTCAGCAGGTCCGGACAATGTACCCTGCGAAATATTAAAGATCCTATGTAAATCAGACAAACAGTTCCTTGATAATCTAGTTGAACTTTTTAACAACATATTTAATAGCGGTAAAATCCCGGAGAACTGGCTGCAGTCAACATTTATTACAATCCCGAAGAAACCAAATGCCCAGATCTGTGATGACTACTGGCTTATAAGCTTAATTAATCATGTCACTAAAGCGTTCACTAAGATCATTCATAGAAGAATATATGATAAATGTGAGTCAAATATTGATAGATCGCAGTTTGGCTTTTGGAAAGCACTTGGAACTAGAGAAGCAATTTTCGCTCTCCAGGTGCTTATACAGCGGTGTAGAGACGTTGATAAGGACGTGTATTTGTGCTTTGTGGATTTTAGAAAAGCATTTGACAATGTCAATCATAAACAATTGGTAGATATTCTGCGAAAGACAGGTATTGACGACAAGGACATTCGAATTGTGGCAAACCTATACTGGGGTCAAACAGCAAGAGCAAAAATTGGCAACGAACTCACTAAAAGTGTGCAGATCAAAAGAAGTGTCCGTCAGGGTTGTATATTATCCCCACTCCTATTCAATATTTATTCCGAAGAAATATTTAATAAATGTATGAAAAATGCAAATGAGGGCATAAAAATAAACGGCAAGTTAACGAACAATATAAGATATGCCGACGACACGGTGATCCTTGCCAGTACCATAGACGAATTACAGCAGGTAATGGAAAGAGTTTATTCAGTTAGTGAGGAATACGGCCTGAGCCTCAACTTCAAGAAGACAAAGTGGATGCTGATAAGCAGGAAGCAACAGCCTGATCGACAGTTACGGATAAGTAACATACTAATTGACCATATAGAATCTTATGTGTACCTTGGCATCAACGTAAATGCAAAATGGGAACAGGCCACAAAAATTAAGGCGAGAATAGAACGAGTTAGAGCAGCATTTAGCAATATGAAAAAGCTCCTCATAAGCAGGGATTTGTCTTTTTCCCTAAAACTACTTCTAGTTAAATGCTACATTTTTCCGATCTTACTGTATGGTGTGGAGGCCTGGACGCTGACGGAGACGCTCACGAGAAAACTAGAATCATTCGAAATGTGGGTGTACCGACGCATTCTTCGTATATCCTGGACCGAACATGTCACCAACACAGAGGTAATCCAAAGAATCGGAAAGGAGAAAGAAATCGTGAATACAATTAAACAAAGAAAGCTTGAATATCTAGGCCACATATTGAGACACGATAAGTACCGTCTACTGCAATTGATTGTCCAGTGAAAAATAGACAGTAAGCGAGGGGCAGGCAGGAGAAGACACTCGTGGCTCCAAAATCTGAGAAAGTGGTTCGGGCTCACATCGGTCGAACTATTCAGAAGCGCCGCAAATAAGATCAGAATTGCCATGTTAATAGCCAACGTTCGCAACGGACAGGGCACTTGAAGAAGAAGAACTGATATTCAAAGTCACCAGTCGCTTCAAGCAATGTTTCTGAGAGAATAGATCATTTTACAGAAAAAGTGCTTATATACATTTTTGTTCAAAATTAGCTCAGCTACATTTATTATTTAAAATATTTTTTTTAAACGGCATTCAGATTCTTGGTTAATCAATATTTCCGGCCTTCACCTACGAGAGAGGTTTTAGGGGGAAGGTCGGGGGTAGGAGTGGCAAACTTTTTGCATCTTTTTGAAGTCCCAAAATTGAAATTTTCAGCCAATTTCAGCTTGTTCATATGATTTTTAGAGGTTCTGCAGCATTTTCTCTCTGATGACTAGAGAATAAAGATTTTTTTCACATCTAAACCAGTAAAAAGATAGTTCCTTTACCTAAAAAGTTTTCTTTCTAAACCGTTTTTTTATATAAAAGCAGAAACGTAAAATATTGAAGTAACACAATTGTATTGTATTTTTTGTTGGAAACGTTTTTTAAATCACTGTCAACGCAGCAATGAAACATTCGTAAGATAAAACGTTCTGGGCACGTATATTATTAAAGGGCTAAAGTTGATGTCAGATGCAAAATATATAATATTGCTTTTACAATATATGATATTTGTAAATCTCTAGTTTCTGAATACGGTTATTATTTATAACCTCTTTTGATTGCCGCACGATGTCGATATATTTAGTGTATCATAACAAGAAGTATGGACATGGTACAACTAATAAAAATAAGGCGCAAATCCCAATAAAACATTAAGCCAAACTTTATAAAACAAAGAAAGACTGTAATATCAGAATTATGTGACCGGCCTGCTTATTAATTATTAACTAATAGAAAAACGTATTTAAATATGTCTCTATCATCCACAAATATAATTTATATTTCGATATACCAAGTAAAATTTATGACCGGACTTCCTGTAAACTAAAAAACTATGGAGGGCGTAATGGATAGCGGTTTTATGGAGAGAAACAGCTATTTTAGAGCCACTTAAAACCACTGACAAATTATCTCGGTAAAACAGCTTTGTCGTATAAGAGTTCACCAGCCTTTTATTATCACGCCATAAAATAACCACATAACCATAACATCAGAAACAAATGGCGCATTCTGACTCAAGCCGGGCTTAGCGTATATTTTTAATTTGCTCTTCTTTTAAAAGCATTAAAATTAAATTATGGAACCAATAAACAAATGGGACCAGGTGTGCTTAACTGAAGATTTGAATAATATTAAAATAAAAATAATTTATAGCCAATTACCAAGGAAACTACGCTGTTGGTTTTAAACTAGTATAAATATTGAACAGTACGCTTTCACTAATTATCCACTTCACTTATCCAACTAAGCAATTGCATTTTTACCACATATACATATTTGTTTTTAGGAACGGTTTTTAATGTTGGAGAACTAAAATCAAATTGGGCCAGTAAAGAACAAAAAAAAAATTAAAAAATCGTATAGAGTATTTGAAGGTTCTAAAAGGTAAATGAGGAATAGCTATGATAAATCCTTAAAGACGTTCAGATGATTTGTCTTGTTTTTTTAACAATCACAAAAAGTGAAAAAATTATTTGTTTGCCTATAAAACGTTTCTTATTCATTTTAGAGAAAAATAGTTTAATTAAAAGTTGTAGATCTTAAAAAATTCCTTAATTTGCGAGATCTTTAATTAAAATACATATACAATTGACACGACAATTGCATTAAACCCTTATTTATGCAGTAATTTCTAAATTTTAATAATTTTATTTGTTGCATAATGATATATAACATATCTACTTGAAATTATGAAATTAATGATTTGTTGAAGTTTTTTTAAATCGCAGCTAGTATTTAGAATTTCTTTACACCGTAGAGTGAATATTTGAACAACTGTACTTACCCAAATCGTAACTAAGAGGGATACTTAACAGATCGCAATCGATTCTTTGGGGTTTCAATTTAAAGACATATTAAGAAAATTTCAACATTTAATCAAAATTGTTCTTAAAAGAATCATCTGGAAAAGGGCTGATTATTTAGCTAATAAATATAAAGTGCCATCTCCGCGGCAGAGGCCAGCAATCATCATAGCTATTCCGACTTTTGAGACGGCTGCTCTGAAAAGTTCATTTGATGTACATCCTTACCACTCCCTCAGGTTGCACAGCCATGACATTCTACGCCTCCCTATGCTTCTCTTTCCTTGGATATTTCCCTGCATAATCAGTTGGAGCAAGGTGTATTTCTCTCCACGAGTAATATGTCCGAGATATTCCAATTTTCTTGTTTTAATTGTATTTAAAATTTCTATTTCTTTATTCATCTTTCTCAGAACCTCTTTGTTTGTGACGTGTTTTCTCCACGATATTTTCAGAATTCTTCTCTACATCCACAGCTCGTCATTGATGTCGCATTCAAAGTCCAAGATTTCATTCTATAAAACAAAATCGAAAAAACATAGCACCTCGATAACCTAACTCTTAGTTCCAATTTAAAATCACTTGTACATAGCACTTGTACTAACACTGAATTTAATTATTTATGGAGTTAATCATTGTTCCCAGATATGCATATTTGTCCGCTTGTTCGACGTTAGTTCCATTTATTAGAATATTGCATTTTATTGCATTAAAAGAATTGGCTACAATACTTTTGCTCGCTGCTTGTAGTAGCACTTGTAGTACTACTGAGGTCGTTCTAGTTAATCTTTGATTTCAGGACATTCATTAATTATTTATGTCGTACTTTATCGAATGCTTTATTATAGTCAATAAAACATGCGTATATATATCTTGATTGACGTCCAGGCATCTTTGTATTAGTATGTTAAGTGAAAAAAGAGCTTGAAAAGAGCTTCACGCGTTCCTAGGCCTTTGCGAAAACCAAATGTATACAGATTGAACCAATTTAAAACGGAACATACAATTTAATATATGTCTGTTTGAACTGCATTTGAAATAGTGGACCAATATAAAACTTGGACAAAAATAAATACATACCCGGTGTAGACATTGTATAAAATATCGTTCAACTATCTGTCTCCTTTAAAGGAAAGAGAGGCTTGCCTAATAGTCGGAGAGATAGAGCCGAAATTTTGAACTGATCAGTAATATGACATTTCTCTATTGGAATATATTCATTGTAACTGGGTTAAGACTTTGCCTTACAGGCGGACGTCCCTCGTGGTACAGGGGGTGGCTATACAGGGATGAAGTTGAAATTTTTTTCGGAAAAATTAACGATCGATAATATGGCTGAAAATTTGCCCAGAGTAAGATCTTGGTATAACTAGACGAAATCCCAAAGGGCGGTCGCGATAGTGGATACATAAGGGGTGGCGGACAGGGGTGAAGTTGCAATTTTTTGGGGAAAAATTAACGATAAGTAATATGTCCGCCATTTTCATGGCTTATTATTTAGCCCCTAAAAACTCTAAATCCAAAAGGGCGGACAGCTGGGTTGGTACAGAGAGCCACAAAACGGGGTCAAATGTACCACTTGTCTGCGCATTTTAGGTCTCGGTAACAATTTTCAAACTGATTTTATTATGATATTTTTATACCGATTGATTTGAAAATTTGTATGCTCACTGCTGTTACTATTCTGAGAAGCGTCAAGTAGAGTTTTCCTCAAAATTTTCCAAAACAATTTCCGTAAATGAAAATTTTCGTAATTTTTTGAGGTAAAATCTAATTTGTAGAATCCTTTCAATTTTCTGTAAGTTATACCATGATTTTTTTCCAAATATTTTCAAACGATTTTTCCGATAAGAAAAAAAAATTTAGAAAAACTTCGTCATTTGTCTCACTCTCATTGATGTTATCACATTCATCATCTTCGTCACTTTCAATAATATCACATTCATTATCTGCTTCATTTTCAATCACTACTTCTCGAACTGATTCTGGCATCTGAGGTCCACTAAACCATTTGAATTTATATGTTTCATCTTCGAACTCCCAACCATGTTCTTCAACAATCAATTCTGTTGGTACTTTTTTATGAGCATTTGTCCAAATATTTGAAATATAATGAGCTCGCAATAGATGTTGGTGTAATTCATCTTGACATGGTGGTCAGCTTGAAGCATCGAAATTTTTTAGTTTTTTTTTAAGGCTCGTTCACATCATGCAACTTATACTGCCGGTTAAATAGTAAAAATTTGACATCGTTTACTTTTCTTTTTGGAATTGTTCTCGTCAGTCCTGTTCCATATAAGTGACTAAGGTTTCAAAAACTTCATTACAATCGAAGTCAGTTTCACCAAGTTGAATAAAAGCATCTTGATACTTATTACATTTAGCGCATGCGTCTAGAATTACTGATCTAAATGAACGCGCATCATTATTATTTTAATATTTTAAAATAATAATGATGCAAAATTAATGTCCAAACAGAATTTGTAAAATTATAATTAACTAATGAAAAAAAATTCAATCAATTTGAAAGTTAAAAAAAATATTGAAAATATCTACAAAGTAAATTTCAAAACTTAAAAAATTGATAATTCCACTATTAAATTGATTTTTATTAATAATTATTTGTAAAATGTTAAAGGAATTCTACAAATTGAATTTTACCTATTGATAAATAGAAATAATATATTTTGTATTTGATTATTAATGTAATAATAAATCAAATTTTTCTTATATCTGAACAATCATTATTTATGCAATATAAATTTAAAAACCTTTTTATTGTAATAAAAAATAAGTAAAATTACTATTTGTTATACCAAAAATATTTAATAGTTAACATTATAAATTCGGCTCTATCTCTTGGACTATAAGGAAGCGATAAGTGGTTTGACAGCATAATAACTGCTTGTGTAGTCTAGTTTTCACAGTGAATGAATTCAGAATCCAGCAGCCCGCTGAAGTATTGGATTTTTATAATATAATTATTTGACAACCTTTTGTTGGCCAACCACCTAGAGCGCAGTTGAGCCGAAATACATTGATTTCGTATGTTCCGTTTTAAATTCGTTCAATCTGTATATTTAACCTCTATGTCTAGTTTGTGATATATTTGGTTATGGACTACTTTTAATAGTCACTTTAGCACATGAGACATCAAGCTAATGTTGCGGTAATCGCTGCATTCTTTTGCGTTTTTCTTTTTGGGGAGACAAATAAAAATCGACGTTAACCACTCTTTGGGTAATACGCCTGAACTATAGATTTGGTTCAAGAGTGTCACATGAGTGTAAAACATCAATGTGCTTTCATGTGTTTTTATCTAGAATTTTTAGGATTTCTATAGGAAGCATGCCAGGTCCAGGGCTTTTCCCACTCTTCATTGTTTTTAATGCGTGTACTATTTCTTCTTTTGTAATATATGGACCTATTTGTTCTGACGTAAGTTCTATGTGCTCCAGATTTCCTCTTTCATCATCGAACAGTTCGTCGATATATTCTGCCCATCTTTGTACTTTCTCGTCTCCCTGTGTTATAGTAGTCCCGTGTCTATACAGAAATACACCAGTGAGTGCATTTTGTTTTCTTGGTCTTGCCAGTTCTTTAACTTTCTTGTGCACGTTAAACAGATCATATTTATTTTGAAGATCTTCGATGTCTTTGCATTTATCTTCAAAGTATTTTTCTTTTGCCTGCTTTATCATCTTTCTGATCTCGTGGTTTATCTCTCTTTATTTATTGTTGTCTTTGTGTATCTCGTCATTAATTTATTCTTCTTGTCGTAGTCTTCTTTTCGAAGTCTTCGGGTTCCAGTAGACAATGTTTTAGTCGTTCCCAGTACTCGTCAATATCATTGGTGTTTGTGTTCAATTTGCTGCTGTTCACACACAGTTCATGTTGCACACATTCTTTTACGTTAAGTTCTTTAGGTTTTTTTGTGTGTATCGTAGAGATTCTTTGATGTCTTTTAATGATCTTAGGGGTGAGTGTAATCTTGGAGATAAATGTATTGTAAAATAAGGACACGTCTGATCCAGGATATGCTTTTACGGCTTTAACAGCATTACGGTATCTTTCATTGTTGTTGTATACGCTTATAATTAGGCTCATGAAAATAAAGTGAAAAAACACAATCTTAAAAATAAAACACCATTTTACGACCAATAGGACACGAGATGGCATTTAATTTTCTTAATACCATATTACCGACGTATATTAACATTAAAAGCTGAAAATTGGACATATTATAAATAAAGATTTAAATTTTATGATAAGGTATAACACGTGATGATAACAGGTGATGATACTCGTAAAATACCGCCTACGCGAGCTTTATTTTTTTTAGAATAAAACTTGGAGCACGCTGAAAGAATTTGCAATATCTCGGTTTGTATAAAACACAGATGGTAGCTCGATAAAATAATAGAAACTGCTATTTTTACTTAAAAAAAAAGCGGAAAATCCTGAGAAAATCACAAGTTGAATTTTACTTGAAGCTGAAAACGTGCTATATAATTCATACGAAATCTACAGACTATAAAGAAGAGTCTAATATTTGTACCGATGATAGACATCAGCGGTAATAGCGAGGATACCAAAGAATCTGACTTTGATTATCAATTAACCAAAAAATATAGTTTTGATTGTATTACTTATTTAGTGATTATTAGTTTTGAATCCTTAGTTTTGAATCACCTTTGCAGGGATATACGCAAAAAATGAAAATTTGTGACTTTTGACCTTGGCTTAAAAACAAAGGCATAAGCGGGTTCGATGTAAACTTTTGACATAGCATTTGTAATGACGTATTTAAGACTTGTACTAAATCCACCTTAATGTATTATTGCCAACTCAGCAGTTTTTTCGTTAATTTAGTCTGAGCTATAACTCTTCCGAGGCATTCGTATTCTACATACAAAATATCGCTGTTTAATAATATTTTGTGCTGTATTCATGAGTAAATCTCCTTGGAATTAAAATTAAAATGAATGAAAGAAAAATATTTTTAGAAATGGAAACAAAGCCGTCGGTATTTATAATCTTAACGAAAATAGACGCGATTTATTTTCTTTAGAATGCAGTCTCTTGGTGCATAAAACTCCTTCAAACAAAAACGACAAAGACCGAGTCAGAAAAACGTCCTGTACTAATTTCTAGGATTCTCTTCGACATTCCATTTACTGTTCCACTCAGCTAGTGAAATAAAGGCGTTATGACTTCAAAGAGTTTCGCATACAATAATGAATATGATAAGAGAACCGGAATGGAAGCTCGGGCTCACGAAAGAGGCGAGGGCCATATAATTAGGTTCATTTTATGTATTTTACAGAAATCTTCTCTCAAATTACCTTTTCTATCGCTTTGTTCGATACAAAAGATTCAATTAACTAGTAAGCGTTGCGAAAAGTTTAAAGATAACGTTTTGGAGAAATCTTGAGCGGCTCTTGCATGGATTAGGATATTATCCTGTCAAGTTGATAATCATTCTTAGATATTTCATAAATGGAATCGAAATAAATTTATTACGGTGACAATTTAAAACATATGGACAAACCGAGGCAGATTTCTTTAATAAAATTATCCATTTGATGATGTGTAGGATCAGACTTGTGCTACATTAGCCCAACTGAATTTTCACGTTTACTTTTTCCAAAATAATGACGGACTGTACTTTTTAATTTATTCTATAACTTAACACATGTACAATTGACCCAGGTGGGGTCAATACTACATTTTAACTGTGTCGATGCCAGCTAATTGACTTATTGTTTATTTACATGTCTTTGGCAATAAACTAAATTCAAATCGAACACATGTAAAACGAATTTAATTTTAATTTTTAAAATTTGTGTATGTTCTTATGCCACAAATAAAAAACATAATCAAGCTTTTCCTGTTGCTGCAGCGTTAATAAACTTCAGTGAAATATTTTCAAATATATTTAGAGAAAATATTTTCTCTCCTGATGCCAACCATAATGTACTTCGCCTATTTTAAAAATTTTAAACTGTTTGTCCTTGTGTAGTGTCGTGTACATTTTTAAGTTTATGACATTATATAATTGTTGGATAGATCAAAATTGACGAAATGCCCCTGACGATGCTCTAGGAAGCGAAAGTACTTAGGCAAGATTTAATTAATAAACTGGGCTCGATATCTGCCTTTCATATGGTCAAAGAAAAATTTCTTTTAAGGATTTTCTAAACTTTTATAAGCTTTATATAAGTAGTAGTTTATGTCTTTGGTAAATGGTGTCCAATAGTCACGTCTGTTTTTATTTTGTTCTTAACTTATGGTAGTCGAACCACCGGGTAAACGTAAACCAGTCTGTCTGGATCCACCCAGACGGGTGGAAGGCGATGCAAGACCCTGGTGGAGCGCCTTTTTTGAGCAGCTCGCTGGATTTTTTTCTAAGAAAAAATCGGGAAAAAAGACTTGAGAGCCTGTTTTGGATGTAATTCTGTCGACTTGTTCAGGCCTGTAGTATCAAAGAAATGGCTGCCATGATGATTGGCAACCTTTTAAGAGGAAGTAATAAATAAAGAAGAAAAAGGTTTTATATTAGGACCACTAATTTATATTTTAAAAGCTTCCCATTTGGAAGCCAAATCGGCGAATAAAGAATTTGTTTAGTAATAGTGTTTCTCTTTAATAAGATAATTAATAAACATCTAAATTTTCACAAGAACTCATAGTTGTAAAACAATACTAGATGTCTACATATTTCGATTTATTATTGATAACGACATTTAAACCTTTTTTCCAAAAAAACATTTTATACTTTTGGAAAATCTTTTTAATACAATTGATCCCGATTATTGATTAATAAGGTAAAATAAAGAAGATGGCTAATAATTCTAATATGGTTTTGATGAGATTATTCGTGCGTATTTCCGAATAACTCCAAAGCGGATTCAATTACATTAAAAGCCGTAAACAAACCGATGCTTACAATGTCTGTTCAGGAATTGGGAATTTGGGGTAGGGTGCGAAGGGATAAACAACATTAATTCGGCGTATTTTATTCGCCTGCAGCTATTTGTTTAGGGAATATTTGTCACGTTTCTTTTTTAATATTAATTATGATTACACCTGTTTTTTATTGTCATTATAATTTATTAGGTTACGCAGACTTCATTATTCCTTCAAAACTTTATCTGGAAGATAATATATAAGATAAAATATGATTAATGATATTAAATTAATAAAACTAATGTAACAAAACTTAAAAATAGAAAACAAAGGGGAGAACATATTTTTTTATAATCGAAAGTATGTGATAAATGTTTTGAGAGATAACGTTCTAGGTTTTATCAAAGAAATATTGAGATTTTGATAAAAATCTAAAGCCGGAATCAGACAGCTCGTAAAATGGCCTTCTTCGCAGGTTTACGTTCGCAAAGAGAAACAGAAAATCGATATTAACGCTCAGAAAAGATACAACGGTTAACATCCCATGTTACTGTGAAATTAGTAAATATGTATTTGTTTTTTAATAAATGCACTTGACCTACGTCAAAATGTAGTCCGACCATTCCGATGGTAAGGATTAAGGATTAAGTCTATTGTACGCCATCAGTGTTGGCGGTATAATTTTTATTAAGTTGGGTAATTTATGATAAAAATTCCAACACAACTTCGTTAGATCACTTCTAGCCGCGTCAGAATGGTTAAATGCGGTGCATCAGCTTGCGATTCTTTTAAACTGGATCAATTTACCAGCAAACAACGGGATAGCACGCTGCGGCCACAAATAGACAGTTTTGCCCTATCAAAGGTATCTTAAACCACAAATATTGAGAATAATTATGGTATTCCACGTTCTGTTGGTTCCCGTCTTTATATTTCGTCTTTTTTTATTACGTATTTTCTATTTCTCTTCACCGACGAAAACCGCCACTCTACGTTCTGTCTAATCTTTCCTAAATAATGCTGGATGATTTTATATATGTGGTGAATATAGTACATTATGCACACTACCACAGGCGGTACACGATATTAAGAACCGGTAAATTTTCAAGACAGTACAATTTACGCAACATTTTAGTACGTCATTTAAATAACTAAAACTGATTAATAGAAACAAGAGTTGACACAATGATATACTAATTCCATACTAAAGGGAAAGTTTAAAAAAATACTCAAAATGACTCCAAAATGTATAAGAGTAAATGATCTATTAAAATATTTTATAATAAACTTTCGAAATGGATTATAGACACGAGTGTTTTGATTTTTTCTAATATCTAGATCATATCTGTTATACTTTACAGAAAAATATATTTTTAAAATTAAAGACAAGCTTCTGTGAACAATTAAAAAGATAATAAAATAAAAAACTGTCATTTTTCAAAGCCTACTGTAATAAGACGCTTGATAATAAGACGCTTCTTCTTTAAGTGCCGTCTCCCGATCGGAGGTTAGATATCATCATCACTATCTTTACTCTATCAACTGCTGCTCTGAAGAGTTCTATAGAACTGCATTTGAATTCCCGCAGTCCCTTAAATTCTTTAACCATGACCCTCTCCTTCTTCCTATACTCCTTCCTCCTCTTATCTTTCCCTGTATTATCAGCCTTAGCAGTTCATATCGCTGTCCCCTCATCACGCGTTACAGATATTGTAACTTTCTTATTTTTATTGTGTTTATTATTTGGCATTTTTTGCCCATTTCTCGCAATTTCAAAGAACTGTAACTTATTTATGTGTTCTTGCTTTAATGTCCAGCTTTCAAGTCCATATTGCAGTATCGAAAGCACGTAGGATCTCAGTGTTCTTACTCTCAGTTCTAATCTAAAGTCTTTGTTGCAGAGAATTGTTTTTATTTTTACAAAGGCATTTCTTGCTATTTCTATCCTGACTCTTATTTCGGTTGTTTGATCATTATTGTCTGAAATACAGGTTCCTAGGTATTTGTATTTATCAACCCTTTCTATCGGTACATTTCCCAAATGTATGTTTGTTGGTATATTTGTTTTCTTTGTCATTATCATGTATTTGGTCTTTTTTATATTCATTTTTAGTCCATATTTTTCACAGAAATTGTTTGTTTTGGTTAGCACTAATTGGAGTTGTTCAGCAGAGCTTGCCATAATCACGGTGTCATTTGCATATCTTATGTTGTTAATAGATCTTCCGTTAATTATTATTCCTTCACTTTCAGATAGTAATGCTTCTTTAAAATGGCTTCACTATATATTAAATAGTAATGGGGACATAATACATCCCTGCCTAACTCCTCTTCTGATTTCAATTTCTGGACTGGGTTCGTTATCTATTACGATTTGTGCTCTTTGATTCCAGTAGAGGTTTGTTATTATTCGTAAGTCCCTATGGTTTATGTTTTTGTCTTTAGAATTTGGACTAATTTTTCATGTCTTACTTTGTCAAATGCTTTTTCAAAATCAACTTAACAAACATGCACATCAACATTCATATCCATGCATCTTTGAGCTAACACATTAAAATCAAATAACGCTTCTCTGGTTCCTAGTCCTAGTCTGAACCGAAACTGACTATTATCTATTCCATCTTCCAGTTTTTTATTTATACGACCATGTATTATTTTCAGAAATAATTTGAGAATGTGACTTATTAGTGATATTGTTCTGTATTTACTGCAATATTTAGCGTTTGTATTTTTAGGGATAGCACAAAAGGTGGAGAGTAACCATTATTTCGGTATGTGTACTTTTTTGTATATTGAGTTAAATAAGTCTACTATAATGTCTAAGGTTTCATCATTTATGCATTTTAAGGTTTCTATAGGGATTTGGTCTGGACCTACTGCTTTACCATTTTTGCTGTTTTTTTAATGCCATTTTAATTTCCTCTTTTAATATCCGATATATATCCTATAATAAGACGCACAGACCGTTAATTCAAAAAGAACTGGAGGCAATAATTGAGAATCTCTCAGATTTTCAACCCAACGATCATCTGAGGAGGACATAATAATAAACAATTATAGATCGGAGCCTGACGAAGATTTCGACGATGATAACATACTGGAGAATAACGAAAATTCTTATTAATGATTATGTACCGAAAAATGACGATGATTATGTACCGAAAATGAAAGATTCCTAAGATGGTGGTAATATGCTGCAGCAAAAATGTCAGACTGGTTCTAAAATTTTAACAAATCCTGAAATTCTGTGCAAATCTCTATCAGCTACAAATAATGAAAACGTCATTGAATATGTGCAAATTGAGAAAATGCCTACCAAACTAGGTAAAACAATGGCTTCAAATGAAGCGAAAAAGTGAACAAAAAGTCACGTCGAACCAATCAAAGAAAACTAGTGATTTATTTATGTGAAAATAAAGGTGCTGCTCGACAATAGAATTTCAGAATAGTCCCTGTTATGCAAGATATCGACATGTTGACGAGGAGGAAGTGGCTAATACAACAATTAGGCCATTCTATGTGAAATACGAATCTAATAGAAATCAAAGTATTAGACTTTATACTTTATTAATACGCAGGGGTTCTAAATGTTGTAAATTCTCTAAATGTTATGTTGTGTGAGTGAAGCATTTTTTACAAATTGCTTTAGGTTTGATGGCAGGGACGCTAAAAAGGAGCGTCGTAAAACAGATCGTTTTGCGCCAATGCGAGATATTTTTGAAGCAGTTATTTTCAAATGTATCAAAACTTTACACGCCTTCAGAGTTCTGCAGATTAGATGAACTACTTATGAGTTTCCAAGGCCGATGTCCATTCAAAATGTATATACCCTCAAAACCCGATGAATGCGGAATTAAAACGTTAGCATTATGCGTTGCAAAAATTTTTTAACTTTTGGATGCCGAAGTGTATATCGGTAAAAATCTAATACCAATAGGTATCTCTGTAGCTAAATAGTACACGCTCAATTGATGGGACAAATCGTAACCTTACAGCAGATAAATCGTTGACCTCAATCCGAACGGCAAAAAAGCTGTTTGATGATTATTCCGGTACATTTGTTGGAACCATGAAAAAAATAAAGCCAAACTCCTAATAACGTTCATCGAAAAAATTAACAGATAAAAAAATTCAGCTTGTTTGCTTATAGTAAAAAATTAACACTGCTTTCATCTTGCTCTCCAAAAGCAAAAAAAATTGTTTTCATGTTATTCACCATGCATACTGAAGGAAACAAACCAAACTTTTTGCACACGACAGAAGGTAAAATAAAACAGAAAATCGAGGATAACGTGCAAGAGGTGCAAAAAATACATATACAGATGTCCAAAGTGTGCCCAGATTGCATTAACTAAAAGTATGTAAATATGTTTAATGATGTGAAACTACACTTGAGTGCAAAACAATCGGCTCAAAAGTGATATTTGAGGTTACACCTTCTGTTTTAATGTAATAAGTATGAACATAAAAAGATGTCATGTGCAAACAATAACTTTATTATTGAACTTAAAAAAACTGCTATTGTATTATTTGGAAGACGCATTACAAAAACAATATGCAATACGAACAGAGTTTCCTAAATATTCCATCATTGGAACTAACGCAGAAAAGACGTTATGAACAGAGAAATCATCAATTAGAAAATGAATTTCTTTATTTTGCAGTATTTAATATTATCACCCCTACTACCAATTTCACTTTCCAATCGATTTTGCATGGATCGGATGACTTTTATAATAAATTCTTAAGGCATTGCTTCCCATTCATCATTAAGCTCAGCTCTCGATTCCATAATGCTTCTTGGTGCATGATTCATATTCTGGACCCTTTTTTTAAGCTCATCCCAAACATGCTCTATTGGATTTATGTCCACGCTCAACGCAGACCAATTTATTCTAGGTATACCGATCTCAGTCAGATAGGTGATGGTGACTCGTGTGGTATGGCATCGTGCCTTATCGTGCATTAAAATAATGGCATCACTAATAAATCCCGCGTATGAAACCACATGTTTCTCCAAAATGTCTTTGATATAACGATCCGCCGTTAAAACTCCTCAACGTCCTTTACCAGGCACGAAAAACAACTCGGTTTTTTCATTCATGGAAATGTCTGCCCAAAACATACAAAAACCGTCTCCATATGACACAATTTCTCGCATACAACATTGAGCAAATCGGTCTCCTGGCCTTCTATAGACTCGACGCCTCCTGTCGTTGCCATGTAGGTATATCCTACTTTCGTCGGAGAATAATACCTGACTCCATTGATAGTCGCCCCAATCCAGATGTTTTCGAGTAAATTCTAATCGCCTTTTCTTCTGGACTGCAGTTAGCTTTTGACCCGTAGCTGCCCTTTTTGGTGTCAGGTTGGCTGCCTTTAGTCTTCCTCTTACTGTCCAAACACTGGTAACTACACCTCGGACCTCGCTAAGCTCTTCTTTGAGATTAGCACCAGTTAAATGTCGATTTCTCTGGGATTTCAATACAAAATATCGATCATCTCTCTCCGTTGTTATTCGTTTACGGCTTCCTCCTTAGTGGCGGAAATAATCAGCAGTATCTTGGTACCGACGATACACTCGAGACACAGCAGATTGGCTTAAATTTAGTCGATTTGCCACGGCCCTCTGACTCAGGCCTTCGCACAATAGTGCTACTGCTTGAGGCTTGAGCTGCTTTGACGGATGTGGTATCCATTTGTAATGCAGTTGCGAACTTAGTGACCTATGTATTAGTGGGTTTGTTATGGAAATTGATACGTACGATGTTAACCGAACGCGTTAAGTCGGTGCGTGCCGATTAAAATGAGTAAAATTCTGACCCCCTCTCTACGTGTTGCATTATTTACTTGTAATAAGTCATCGGATTCACCAAAAAACAAAACTTTTTTAAAACTCAATAATGAGGTTAATAATTATACACTAAATATTTTTAAATTTACACTTTTTAGGTTGAAACAAGAGACATACTTTCGCAAATTAATTTTGAGTCGATTATTTTGCACTCGAGTGTATTATATTCAACAATTTTGAACTTTTCTAAATATATTTAATTTTCTGTAAACAAGTGTTTTATATGTGGGGTACATCTGTAACCCTAGTAGTAAAGTAAGACAACTTTTGATGGGCAGTATTGCAGTAAAATGCATGTAAAATGCAATCCTATGTAAATTTCAGTTTGACAACTTTTGTAACATGATTGTTATGCTTTCTGAGAAGTGATTTTATTGCGAGATTTAACAAATTTGTTGTATTAGTAAGATTTGATTACTAATCTATAGACTGTCTTTTACCATGTTAGTTTTAAAATACTTTCTTATTTAAAGCCACAACTAAATACTATAACTTCTTATAAAATATGTATCAGAAAGCCTAACCAAAGAATGCTATATGTCTTTTGGCAGCTTGTAAAAAATTGCATAATTTTTCCATTTTCTCGTACCTTATTACGAGAAAGCAATATCATTCCGTAGACACAACATAGTTCGTTGAATAATAATAAGAGCAATTTGCGAAAAAGTGAAAAAGAAATGCTACGTGAAGAGTACAAGCAAGAACAAGGGCAGAAGTCAGTGGTGTAGTTTAAATTTGTGTTTAAAAAGTATTAAAACATTCATATCAGTAATTAATGCTTGCTGATACTGTACCGAATTTTGAAATTTTTATTTTTTCTTCTTCTTTACTACAGTGAATGTGCTTTGATTAATTCGTCTTTACAGGTATTATGTCCATATTTTTCGTGGTCCTCCTTCTCTCCTGCCTATTTGATTGCAATTGAGTATTTTTTGTAATATTAAATTTTTATTCTGTAAATAGGTTTTTATTGATCTTTTAAATTTATCTATTACTAGGGAAAAGACAGTTAAAATTTGATTTCACGTATAGTGACTCTACTATTCGCTTACATGTATTTCGTCCTAGCAAGACTCATCAGAGTGACTGGTGTAAAATCTTAGGGCCCACCTGGTGTCAGACGTCCATTGTGGGTTTCCATATTACGTCATGAAAATCTTGGACTTAAATTAAGTTGGGTACAAGAACATGTAAACTTGGTAAAGTGAGGCTAACCATAATGGAATTCTTTGTCATTCACAGATAAAGCTAGGTTTTGTCTTTACTATGATTAAAGAAGAGTGAGAGTTTGTAGAGGGCCTAGTCAAAATGAGAGACTCAGAATCTATATGTACAGGGTGTTTATTTATATAGTGATTAATAAGTTATGATTCGGGCTGGAATAATTTTTATCATCGAACTGTCCCGGTTTCTGTAAAAGGCACTTTGAATCATTCTTAATATTGATTGAATCTTACAACCTATTGCCCTTCCATTTGCCACTACTGCAGGTCCTGATCTGCGTTACTTCTTCTTCTTCTTCGTCTTTATAAGCAATTCTGCTTGTTCATTGGCGGATTAATACCTTTATGAAAAGTTGTCCATTGACGTGAAATAAGAATCAGCAGTGATAACCAAACATGCGAAATCCAAAGACAAAATACTTTAGCGTGTACAGCCTTTGGAAAACTGCGAGACACACTTAGGGCCAACATACCAATAAGCCTCAAAAGAAAACCATTTGACCAATGCGTATTATTGGCCATGACCTATGGGATCCTATGGAAACTATGACTCTAACCAAGACTACGGCTTTGAAATTGAGAGTGGTACAGAGACGAATGGAACGGTCTATGCTGGGAGTAAAGTAACGGGACCGAAGAAGAAACAAAGATCTGCGAATAAGGACGAGTATTGTTGATGTTTTGGAATGCATAGCGGAACTGAAATGGAACTGGGCAGGCCATTTAGCGAGAATGCATGACTTACGAGACGAGCAAAATTACAAATTGGAGGCCAGGAGCAGACAAACGTAGTAGAGGAAGACCACCTACACGTTGGGCTGACGACATCAGGCGTATCACCAAAAATTGGCAGCAAAGAGCACAAAATCGCAAAGACTGGAGGAGTTTAAGGAAGGCCTATTTCCGGTAGTGGACGTGATAAATGAAGGCTGGATGATGATGATGATGATGGAAGGTTGTCACTCTATCTTTTGCGCGCTCGTCGATTTGCGTTACATGCAATATAATGCAAGGACACATACTGCAGCAGCAGCAAGAGATTGGTTTCATAATTACACTTTTACCATGGCCAGGACGATCGCCAGATCTTAATCCCATCGAGCATGTATGGTATATGTGTCAGAGGCAGATTGCTCCTCGTCTGCATAATATTTAGATTTGACCAGGATTTTAGATCTTCTTAAACAGTAATGGATCCTATTGCCTCAAAAAGAAATTGATAATTTAATTTTGAGCATGTATGTTAAGTATCTGTTAAACTATAATTAATGCTACTGAAGGAAAAACAGATTATTAAACATATTTTTTAGTGCATTTCTAGACTTTCCTTTGATTATTTTATCATAAAGAAATTATAGTACCTACACTAAAATTAAGCTGCATTTATTGCTGACTAATCAGACATGATAATAGTATGAATCAAAATTGATGTATATATGAGAAAAAAACTTTGTGTTCCTTAAACATTTTTGATGTGTTTAGTTGCGTTGATGTTACTGTAGTTGCTATAAATATTTTTTTAATATTGTTGCAGTTTCGCAATTGTGTATAAACATTTTCAATATATTAACAGACTTTTTGTTAGCATTAATTCTTCATGTAAATTTAGATAATATTTCGCGTACAAAAACACAAAAATTAAATGGTTGTAATAGATTGTTGCAGACAAAAGACTGTTTTTTTGTATATTGTATGTTAACAAGGGACGATAGAAAAATGGATAGCTTTCGTTAAAAGTGCAGGTCGTGGGTAATTATCGCCCACACACCTAACGTCAGCTTGTACAAAACAACTCTTGGCTAACGTCCAACCAGTCAGTCACCATCAGTCATTTAGTCACCATCAATCACTCACCATTACTCTGTTAGGGACAGTCGTTCCATCCAGAAGGGGTGGAGGTTACTCGGTGAGTTACAAACAGTCGTTCCATCCAGTAGGGATGGAGGCTGCTCCATCATCAATACATTTGTGGTTTCTGTATGTCGTTGAAGACGTCCTTTACTATAGTGGTTGGTCCTATCATTTCATTGGGGTAAAGTACAATACACCATATCTTTTTGCTGTTATAGATCAAGTACGTTTAGTTGGTGTTAAATTATTTCATATTGTGTCGCGATTTGAACATTTTAGTTTAGTTTTAATATTATAAACTTTATAGTATATTTATGTGTTTGTTGTCACTACACTACACTAATTATTTGTATTTATAAATATTACCTTTAATTTGCATATAGTATAAATTTATTATTTCGTTTTCTATTGCATTTTTGTTTAACATCATTATTAAAATAATTAAACGTTGTGTATGATAAAATCATTATATTTCTTTATATTGTATTTAAGTAGTGATCAGCTGTTAAAGTCACTGTTCTTTCATATCATATCATATTTTATCATATCTACCAGTGGCGGCTGGTGTGGTAAAATTTTGGATAGGCCAAGCCAGCAAATTACATATTAATAGCTATGTGTAATCAGTAACGGATTCAGAGGGAGGGGTCACGGGGTCATGACCCCCCCCCCCTAACTAATTTTTTTATGATTTCTCTGTTCCTTTTAACTTCTGCGTTGTATCTAATTTTTGCGATTTTTGATTTTTCATCTAGCAAATCGCGAACAGAAAATGCCCTCTTCTGTACATCCTTAAAGGACAGGAAATTACTTAAATGTTCCTTTGCAACTGGAATGTTTTTTAAGGAGGCAGACATATTTTTTAAATCAAAGTATCGTTCACAATTCCATACACATTTTTTATTAGAAAATAACAAACACGGCCAACAATATAGCCTGATTTTCGTAATACTTCCAGACAACCATTTGTAGACATCATACCAAGAGCAATTAAAAGTATTACATTACTATTACTGCAACCTGGTAAAGCGTCATAAAAACTCATTTTTATGTATTATTTATAAAACAATCTCACATATATAAGTTGCATACAATCAGGCGATATAGAAATCATGCAAATTTTATTTTTTATCATAATTTAAAAGAAAATTTATATTACAATTCGATAATTACGTTACAAGTGACAACGATGGTCGTCGTAGGCCCGATCGTCTGGTGCCTAAACAGCAAGCATAAATACGACAATATAAATCGTTGTCCGGCAAGCTTAACTTCAAACGCTTTTTGTACGGGGATCTTATGTAAGCAGGGTCGGCTAGTTCCGATCGGGCCTATATGATATTTAAAATGCCTGAATACGATTCGATGCTTTCTGTGGTAATATAATAACATAGTTGTTTAACGGACGCTAATGTATTAAGTGATTTAGTACATTTAAAAGTTATTTACATGCATTAACATAATTTTTGAATATATGTTTTTTAATTTTAAAGCTCTTAAAATTATTGGGTAGGCCCGGCCTATCCTGCCTACCCCCAAAAGCCGCCACTGATACCTACTCAAAATTTCTTTGTAGGCGGGCGGTTTGGTTTGTGTTATATAGATATCCACAATTTGTCTTGTAATGTTTAGTCAAAACAGCTGTGTTTTTATGGAAATTCAGTTACCTTGTCTAAACTTATTTCAATTATGAATAAATTATTGGTTGTCGTATCGGTTTCGTATCACATAATATTTAAATTTGTAGCCCTTTATATTTGATTATATTTGAATGTTAATATGTTTATGTATATCTGTCTTTTATTACTATTAAATATTATTTTATTTGTATCGATACTCTAATAGTCCTTTAAACATGCTCATGGACTCATTGATGTAATTTTTATGTAGGTTTTACTTGTAGGTACAAAGAGATCAGTTGCTCTTAACAAGAATAAACCTTCTTGCGTTTTTTTTAATTTAGCAACCACTGTTGACGTTTATAGTATCTGAAATATTAAATTTCAATTTTGTCACATTTATGCTATTAATTTCCAATTGAAATACACCAACCTTGAAAGTCGGCCGGTGTGTTTTACATAATTTCAGTTAAAATATTCGTGTTCCGCTCCTGTAAAGAGCTTATTTGAATTTTTATTAAAGCATGCATCACGGTTGACACTGGGATTAGGCCATATTTGCCATGACGATGGGGATGTATCATGAAAATTTGAAAATTTTTTAACTTAACGAGGCTTGGGTTTTTATAAAGAGGAAAATGGCGCCTTGGGGGGTTACGGCTTAATGTAATTAATTTAAGTCGTTGTGGTTAAATAAAAGGATGTAAGCAAATTGTTTATTATACTCAAGGCGGGTAATATATAGGCGGGGATAGATAATTTTCGTTCTTCTTATATTAAGTTTATCTTTAAGAAGACTTTAATAATAAGAAAGTACGTTGAAATATATTTGTTCGAGAATATCAAGTCAAATAATTAAGGTATATAATAAATTAAAATAGTATATCAAAGTATAAGGTAAACGTGAGGGATATGACGCGGTCGGGGATATGACGCGTTTTCAATATCTTTCAAATTCTGCATGCTCGCGCGGGAAAGGTTTTGGTAAACGGTAGTATCCACCATTGCCACCAGATGAAGCATGTCTAAGTTCTTGTATAGCGATCCGTCGTCGTCGTCGAGGGAGCTTCGGTGTTGTGTACACTTTTGCAGGTAAACACCATAAAAATTTTATCTTAGTAATTCCAAAATTTTGTAATTTGTCTTTTTTTTAAATTTTTTGTTGCTTTAGGAATGTTATTGATTGTTAATGATTTAATTTACTTTGTTGCACATTCTTTAAACTTAAGAACATGACTTATTTAGACACATAGCCTTTTTTGTTTACTATTTGCATTTTTTTACTTAAAATGGTGTCGAGTCGGGGATATGACGCGTTGTTGTTGTGGTGGATATGACGCGCGTCATATCCCGCACATAAATAAAACATTTCTAATTTTAAATATAGAACTTATTTTTCTTTTGTAGATATGCCCAGCTACAAGTGTAAGAACATGCGGGGCTGCTGGACTGAAGATAATCTTCGTGCTGCTTTTAAGGATGTTGCAGACGGCTCTTCAGTTAGGGGTGCAGCTAAAAAATATGATATACCGGAAAAAACCCTACGATTCCGACTCAAAACAAAGAACAGCATTAAAATTAAGCTAGGACAACCTCCTGCCCTTGGCCTGGATGCAGAACAAAAATTATTGCTTCATGTCAAGAGATTGCAGGCTGCAGGGTACGTGCCAACAAGGGATGCACTTTGCCGAATGGCTTTCAACCTGGTGGAACAATGGGCCAAGTTTCCTACGGCCATTTCAATGTAGAGAAACGCAAAGCAGGAAGGAGACGGCTTAACGTATTTCTCAAACGGAAGCCATCATTGGCGATTCCAAAGGCTCAAGGAATGTCTATGGCCCTCGCGGATGGCATGGTAAAGGAAGAAGTGAATGATTATTTTAATTTGTTAAAAAAGACGTTAAAATCGTTAAACCTCTTGAATAAACCCGGAAATATTTACAATGTTAGACAATGTTAGACAATATTTACAAGAAGTTATAGCGGCCAAAGGCAGCAAGGCAGTTCAAGTGCGGCAATCAAAAGAACAAGGAGAGACAGTGACAGTTGTTGCCTGTTGTAATGCAGAGGGAAGTTTTTTACCTCCCTACGTAGTGTTTAAAGGTGTATACAAACAACAAGTATGGCTTGATAATATGCTTAACGGCTCTGAAGTGGTGATGGGTGGAAAATCAGCCTACATAAATAAAGCACATTATGACAGGGACATAAATAACATTTTAAATTTGGCAGTTAGTAGAAATTACCGGAATTATTTTAAACTTTGAAACAAATGTTTATTTAATGCACATTTTCTTATATTACTTCTACTAATAAAAGATAAAAGTTGATAAGTTACCTTTAGAAACAAATAATGTACAGTATTATGTAAAATTATTAGCAAACGATATTTGTAAATTACATAAAATTGTACGTAAGGACTTGTTGAGAACTGCTGGTTTATTCTGAAAGATAGACAATAGAGAATGCCATCGCTCACTGCATAAAACTGGCAACGTCTTGGCGAAATTCTCATAAGGTTAGCATTGCATATCTTACCCTGTACAGACTAGTCACTTTGAGACAAAGTATAGGTTACCAGTTATCTGGTAAAACTCTCTAAAAAATGCAGCGCTTAGTGTAACTTTTCAATTTACTAGAAATTAATTAAATTGTATTTATAATTCGTAACTAACACAGGATAAACTGATAAATTATAACAAAGCTGTTTTAAAAAAGTGTAGTTATTTCTAAACCACCCCTCGTTAATCCCACATTTACGTGAAGTACAGCTTGTATATAAAATCTTCGTGTTTAATATGTATAAAAACATTTTGATATTTTTCCCGGTTTTAATTATAATCAACTTGTTATTTTATCTTTTATTTAAATAATATGCCTGGCTTGAACCTGATACACTTCTGAAAAAAGCATAAAATAAAATTTAATTTAGAAATTCAGGTTTGAAGGCAATTAGTATATAATTGAAGAAGAAAATACAGTACATTTTAAAAAAGAATAACAAGATGATGAAAAATGTTGATAACGATGTGAAGTAGTGCTTTGTTGTTCCACTTTGCCCCCAGTGTTTCTAAATTGCACGGTAGAGATAGAAGAGAAAAACTAATTTATAAAGTGTTTCGAGCTATTTTAAAAAATTACAAGAACAGATACAAAACTCCCACATTCTTCTTCTCATTAGGACAAATAAAAGAAACATCCTCGGAAGAAATCACGTTAAAACTTCCTACGAACCGGTCATTAACGTCTGAAAGGAGATATTTATGGAGGCTGACTCTGATCAATATTTCTTTAAGTACTTTCATAAACAGTGGCGGGTGTTTTAAACTTTTTTTAAAGTTATTTTTAAAATTTTGTCTTTAAAATTATTATTACAATAACTATTTTACTGCTGGCGGTTTTGGAGAATACCGGAAAAGGATATTCAGGGTAATCAATTTCCTACGATGCCATAGAACAAGCTATTAACAATTATGGAATAGATTCAGATATTGGCAACTAATTTAAATTACATATGAAACCGAAAGTAGGATAGTATAACTAGACAAAAATACAAATCCCATCCCCATTAAGAGAGTAATTCGACAAGGCAATGTAATATAGCCAAAACTGTCTAATCTAGTTTTAGAAGACGTCTTCAAAACTGCAAATTGGTTAACGTATGGCATTAACGTTAATTTCAGCAAGTTAAACCACCTCAGATCCGCAGATGACTTCGTGATAATAGCGAGCACATTCGAGGAATTATAAACTATGGTGGAGGACCTGCAGACTCCTCCCAATACGTCCGCCTAAAAATGAATGTGACAAAAACAAAACCAATGACAAACACAGAAGACCTTAGACATAGTCGGAAAACACATATGCATAGGGCAGATTTTGCTTGTTAACCCTTTGAGGCCCGATTTTTATTAAATTAAAAAAAAAACAGGATTTTTGTGAAATTTATTTATTTTAGTATCTTAAAACAGATTCAGTCAAAATAAACAATGCTGATCCTGAAGTATACCCTGCAGGATGTGGTATTCTTAAGATACCAGCAGGAATATAGCGTAACAAAAAATTAAATGATTAAATATAAACCAGGTAGCACTTCTTTCTTCCTATTCTTCCTAATATTTTGCATGAAAAGTTGCAAAACAATTTTTGTCGTGTTTGAGACAAAGTCGGACATTGCAAGATGAACAGTTCCACTGTGTTATGCTAATATTTGCTGACATGCAGCAGTTGGTACATCTCAAAGAAGTAGTTCTTTGGGGCATATAAGAAGACTTTGAATGGCGCAGTTCGACATGAGTATGCCTTTTGAATTTACTCACTAGTTTTTCTGCTGATGGTCTTCCCCTTTTTAATTGTTCTGGAGCTTCAATAAGGCCTCTAATCACAGAAAGCCGGAATTTTTTCAAAGATATACTTTTGGATTGGCTTCTAAGTTGAAATAGAATGATTGCGTTTACGACGTTTAAGACTTTTTAGCATGTCTTTGTCAACATATTTCATATGTGAGTTGTAGAGCACTACCACTTATAGACATGAAACCTCATTCAGAGTAGCGTCTTTTTGTGTTGTCTTTACAACTTCATTTGTTGCTTGATTTTGGTGATTTGCTAAAAGAATCACTCTTCTGCGATCCATCCACTTTAACGCATATAGTCCATTTGTTGAAATACGGTAATATGAATCTCCTCGATTCATTTGTTTGTCAGTTTTGAACACTGGTAAATCCGTTTTATAGGTTTACTGGCCATGTACTGACGGATACCGCTTAAAACTCATGTGGATTCAGTGCTGCAAGAAACATTTCCGTAAGTTTGGCCAGAAGAGGTCGCACTTTATGAAGTTTGTCAAATCAGAGATTATGTTTTTTTGGCTGCACTGTATTATCAACCAGATGTAAATTGCCCAGTAACTAAGCGAATCTGTTACATAATATAGCCAAACTGATGAAAGGGTCTCGTAATTCATCAAGTGACGACCAATGATCTCTGTATCTGGGCATTTTCTTTATACTTAATAATAAATTTACTCCAAGAAATGTCTTGACTCGATGTACCTTCAAGGAGATCCGAGGTGAAAACCTTTTTTTTAATGGCCTTGGCATAGCCAATTGACCAGACTATTTTGTAATTTGTAATCACAGAACAACGAACAACAACCAAGGTTCGAGTTAGTACTTTATTATTTCCTTATATTACTTTTTTGATATTGTATGCAGTATGTGCATATATTTTTTATTTTGTTTTGGTCATCTTTTATAATAATTTTGTTTTACATATTTTTTTTTATTTATTTATTTTTTATTTTCTTTTTTCCCATTTTTTTTTCATTTTTTCGTATTAAAACGTTTATTACACGATTGGTGTATTCGCAAATTGCTTACAAGTTTCACCTTAATTCTATGTTTAGTACATTATATTGTTTAAAGTTTATATTTACAATTTCTTGTTAACTGATAGATACAATTTAATATTTATTTGTTGGTTTACACATTCTAATAGAATATGTGTTAAATCTCCATATTTACTACAAGTACAGTTTGGAGTGTCTGCTAGATTCATTTTGTACATTCTTGAAGGTGTTAGAGCATGATTTGACCTTAGCCTATTAATAGTTTTAATAAAACTTCTGTTTGACTCTGAATAAAACTACCTTTTTTAAGAAGTGTGGGTAGCCAATATTTAAAGGATGACTGTCTTTCGGATTCCGTATAATTGGCTTGCCATTTTAATTTGAGCCGATGTTTACTACATACATCTATATCTGACACCGGTAGAATATTGTTGTCTATGGTTTCTCCGCTTGATAATGCTTCTTTTGCCAAAGCATCTGCTATTATATTACCCATTATTCCAGAATGGCCTTTGATCCATGCGATAATAACTTCTGCTCCGATCTTTGAAACCTTGTAGTACAATTTTAAAATCTCTATATCAAGATGAGTCAATTGCTTGGATTTATTTATTACACATAATCTTTCTACTGCATTTTTACTGTCTGTAAATATTACACAGTTCTTCATTTCCTTTGTCAAAGCGTAAGAAGAGCAAACTTTAAACCCAGCATTTCGGATGTGTAGATGGTGGCTTCATCATGTAACTTATATTTATGCTGTTGTCCAGAATACTGTTGGTATACTGCGCAAGCAGTGTTATTTCCTTTTTTTGAACCAGCAAAACATCTTTTCTGAATTTCTGCGTTAAACATGGGGCCTTGGACATCATTGAGAAATTCTGTCTTGATTTTTATTGAGAACAGCATATGAGGTTTTTCAGTATAAACTAGTGGAAGATGACCCTTATAAAGTACCTATTTGAATTTAGACAGATTTCTGTAGCTTACCGCCACGAGTGGAGATTTTTTCTTAAACCAATACCTTTTACTCAAATCTAAAACAGCCAGATTGTGAATATCTTTGAGAAATACTTGGTCTCTGCTAATGGTACCAGCTATATATTTGTTGGTAAGATACTGCCTCCGTAAATTTAATGGTGGTTCAACAGCTTCAATTTCCATTACATTAATTGGTGTAGATTTTAGATACCCAAGGCAGAAGCGTAGGCACTTATTTTTCTGTACCTCAATTTTTGTTAAATGGGTGTTCGATGCGTTTCCATACAAGTGACAGCTATAATTAAAGATCGATAAAACATTAAACTAATGTTGGGATCTGCACCCCAGTTTGTTTTACAGAAAGCTCTTAGGATATTCATAGCTTTTTCGGTTTTTTTAATGATATGTTGAATATGATCTTTCCACAAAAGTTTTCTGTCTAAATAAGTTCCCCTGACACAGTTTTTAACTGAACATTTGAATTGACCACAATTTATACACCCTTCTGGAATTCTATGTTTTCTAGTGGAAATCTTGATAAACTTAAATATAACTGTAATAATTCTGTTCTGTATTTTCTTTGAAGCTGTAACCCTTAGGTTCATTTATTGAGCATATTTTATTATTATTAACATCTGTTTAATTTAGTTGTATGCATTTCATTAACTGTAATAATTCTGTTCTGTATTTTCTTTGAAGCTGAAACCCTTAGGTTAATTTATTGAGCATATTTTATTATTATTAACATCTGTTTAATTTAGTTGTATGCATTTCATTTATTGCATTTCAATTCCTATACAATATATACGAATTTTAATAATAACAAATAATTTGTATGCTACCTTTAGTTCCGTACCCAAAAATAGATTGTCATAATATACTCTCTCCGACTTTCTGATTATCCTTCCGCCACTGTAAGAAACTTTTCTTTTTCATACGGATCACCTCGCAATTTCTTTGTAAGAAGGGTGCCAAAATCCATCATTTTCTACGCCAACTTTGTTACCGGTAAACGCTATGCATTTTTTATGAAATCCACTTTATATTCTACAGTTAAGTTTTCATAATACCTTAATTAAATAAGTTCTTCAAGAAGAAAACATTTGCATGGGATTTTAAAGGAGATTGTTTTGAGACTGTAAGCAAGTTGTAGTAAAAACTAAACCTAGAATTTAGAGTTATTGATATTCTAAAAACTGCTTTGAGGTAAATCGAACGTAAATAGTATACTTATATTTTTAAAATTGTAGCACAAAAAATGTTTGTCTATCAATTAAGTTTTTTACGTAAGACACATTACAGGTTTTTCACAGTATTATGTTTTCTGTGTATTTCGTTCTAAAATACGTAATACCGACATACTATGATTTAAAAGTCAGTTATATATATCTTCTTTAGCCCTTTTGAGTCGGATTTTTTTTCGGGATCGGAGTGGAATTTTAAACTTTTTTTGTTTAAAACGTATAACTTTGCAGAAATAAAAGTGATTGAGATTAATTTTATCCTTGAGATTCGCCATTTTGTTCGGGACATATTTGTCCCAATCAGTCTTTTTTGGAACATAGATGTAGAACTATAATATTCCATCAGACACCAAACTATTACTTCATTTTTGTAAAGAAAAAACGAAAATACAAATAAAATCTCATATTTAAAAATAAAGGACTAAAACTAAAATCAATATTTAATGTTATTGAAAAGGTGTAAAACATGTTTTGCACAAGGGTACATTGCAGCTCTGATGTAGTGGGGTGGTTCGTTTTTCTTTTTTCTGAGAAGAACATTGTTGACATCTTCTAAGAATCTTTCTTTATATAGGTAAATGATCTCCCACGTTGAAAATTTTTTTTCTTTCTTTACTGGAGGACTTTCGGGTGAAGTCGAGTCTTTTTTTTAGTAGCAACATGGCTTCTTTCCAATGGAAAAAGTCCCTCAGCTATACCAATTAGAAAAGGCAAAAGTGGTGTTTTTTCTTTCTTTTTTAGATCATCGCGTAGTAGATGTGAATTTCCAAGAGCCATCATAAGAAAGCAAAAAAATACTTTCTTCCACCATTTGGTAGATTTTCTATCAAGGTTAAAGAATACATAAAAAAATTACTCATTAGAATAAAGAAGAATCGGGAGGTTCTGAACACCATCAAATCTCGAAGCCTATAATATTTCAGATATATTATACGAAATGAATCCTAATATGCCTTCCTACAAGCCATCCTGCAGAGAAAATATTTGGAAGGCGAAGTCCAAGAAGAAAAATAATCTGAGAACCTGGTTCAACATACCGTCTGTGCATATTTTTCGCGTTACTGTAAACAAGATAAAAGTTGTCATGATGATCGCCAACATCCGTTAAGGATAGGAACATAAAAAACATTTAACATTACTGAAAATTCCACCAATTCTAATAACTGTTAAAAATTGCAATATGTACATTTATATAAAAACTTATGATGTATCTTACAGGTTGTTACTTTTTTACGTTGAATCCTTGTACTAATTACATATAAGTTAATAATGAGGGTACACACGGTGGGAAAGTGTAGTTATTTTACCAAAAATTTGTAAGGAAACATTTCTGTATAGACTCCAGGCGCGTAAGCTGAAAAGTTGGTGTTGATCTCGTAGGTCATCCCTCACAATCATCAGGTATATACAATATGCAAATAAACCAAACTACAACCTTTTTTACCAATATATTTCCCTCAAATAAAGAAAAATATATAAATAATAAAATAACAGAAATTGCGAATGTGTTAAAAAACACTCGTGGCAAGTATTTAAAACTAATAAACGCAGGAAAATTAGATCAAGTGTGAAAACAGACAAAAAGATGATACCATTACACTATCGAACAAATATTATACTCTAATGGATACCGAAAAAAAATGAAACCAATCAAAATAAAACAGCGTCAAAAAATCTTAAACCCCCATCAATATTTGTTTACGATTTAAGCGATTCCCAGATACGGGAAAAATTTAGAGAAGTAGCTGAAGCTGAACAATACAAAACCAGGGCCATTACAAATAATACAGTCAAAATAAAGTGTGGCTACCCAGAAATATACAGAAAATTATCAAGATATACGAGAGAGAAATACATTATTCATCACACATATCAACCAAAGAAAGAAAGAGGCTACAGAGTCGTAATTAAGTATTTTCACCATTTACATCCAACCAAAGATATCAAAGAAGAATTGACATAACTAAAAGAGCCCGTAAATATGTTCTTTGTTGACCTTTGTAACGATTATTTTGCCTACCACATAGGGTATTATTATAAAGGGTATAAAAATTATAGGGTATTATTATAAAATTATTTTTGTAAAAAATAAAATAAAAAATGTTTGTATTTTGAGAACGATTTCCGAAGTGGAAAATGAAACGTCAATAAACGTAGTTTAACCTTTAATTGTGACTTATTCCCATTTAAATAACAATTATCTGAACTAAAATTATTTCAGTCAATAGATGTTCAGATAGACGCAAAATTTATTGTGAAATTGAATCCGAAAATAACAAAAATTTTTACGCAAACGCTCATTTTTACGCAAATGTGTTCATTTGTACTTTTAATATAAATGAAAAGAAATTGGCAGAACGATGGTTCAGAAACCAGAAAAAGAATCTATATAATATTTTACTTTGTTAGTTTTAAGTATTTGTTTGCTTTGAGTGGATGTACTCTTAAGAGTTTCAAAAGTATCGGGTATAACATACCGGCTATTGATAGTTAAAGTACCGAGTCGTTACAGATATTAAAAAGTAACGAAAATTTACATACAGTTTTATATCGCCGACTGATTTTAGTTTTAAAAACCGTCCGTATAGAGGTTTCCGGTGAAGAGAGGTGTCCGTTAAGAGAGAGTTTAGTGTAGTGTATTTGTTTATTGCAGCCAAAAATGCCGAGACGTGTTTTAGATGTAGAGAACTTTATATTTAATGTACTTTCTTATTATACTGCTGAGAAAACAAACGGGGGCCCTTTGCAACCTGTTCAGTCCGTACATAAACGTGTGTGTGATGCACTCTGTATTAGTGAAACAAAACTAAAGTCGGTTTTGCAAAAAGCAAAAAATGTCGCACAATATAAATCTCGCCGACAACCAAAGAAGATCTTTCCAAAGGTTGCAAATTTGAAATCCGTGAGACAATATATAAAATGTGCGAAAAGAAGGAACATGTTTCTTTAGATTCAGTGCTACAAAAATTAAAAGACAAAAATATGTTTGAAATTTCCAGAACAAGTCTCTGGAAAGTTTCAAGACAGATTGGCTTTAAGTTCAAAAAGGAAGACAATAGAAAGGCTTTGTGTGAAAGAGCTAGTGTCGTTCACAAAAGAATAGAATTTTTAAGAAACTATAACAAATTTAAAAAAACATGTTCTTCCTTCGTTTATTTAGACGAAACATGGATTTTTTCTAGAGGCGGTATCAAACGAATTTGGCAGGGACGAGAGCATAAAATCCATAAAACACATCGATAACGAGGGAAAGAGATATATTATAGTGCATGCAGGTGGAAAATATGGTTTTATTGAGGGAGCAGATCTTGTAATTTCATTAAAATCAAAATCAGCCGATTATTATGACAATATGAATACGGAGATGTTTGTGAAATGGTTAAAAGAAAAACTGTTGCCAAGTTTACATGAACTATCCGTTATAGTACTGGATAATGCTGCTTACCATTCGGAAATTTTAAATAAGCAACCAACAAACACCTGGACCGTAGATAAAATAAAAGAATGGTTAACGAATAAAAATATTACATTTCCTTAATACTGTTTTAAGCCTCAATTACTAACGTTAGCTAAAAGGCATGCACAACCAAACATATATATATATATATATATATATATATATATATATATATATATATATATATATATATATATATATTAGACGAAATTATACATAGCTTTGGACATGGTGTGATAAGACTACCGTCCTATCATTGCCAATTCAATCCAATTGAATATATTTGGGGGATATGCAAAACATATTATGATAACCATATTGGATACAAGGGTTACAGTGATGAGGCAGTCTTGGAAACATGGCAACAAGCATTGGATATTGCCACTCCTGAAATTTGGGGAAAAAGTGTAAAAAAATGTGAAGACTTAATTGAAGAATGGTGGATCCGTGAAGGTCGCATCGAAGCAGTTAATCCTGTTATAATTTACCATCCGAATGAGGATAGCGACGACAGTGATTATGGCTGCGAATCTGATGTTTGATGATAGTTTTAGGAGATTGGGAGAATAAGAGAATAAGTAAGTTTTTTTGTTTTTTTTTTAATACTAATTGAATATTCGACTATGTAAAGTACACTATTTAAGTATTGTTACACTTTGTTTCAATCATTTAATTCAAAAACTAACTTGTTTACAATACTAAACTCAATGATAGTAATTATATAATTCAAAATCTGAATTAAAAACTGTTCTATAAACTATCAAATCTATATTTATATCATGACTTTATATTTAAATCTAAGGTTTATATCTGCCATAAGAGTATTTTAAAAATGGGGAGAATTTACTATTGTACAATTCAGCACATTGGACCATTTAAGTCGATACCTTAAACCGAATTTAAAATAATCGTATATTCGTGGAATGGAGTAGACCACATTTAGCAAGTTCAAAGCTCTTTTTCAAAAATTATTTGAGATATATGTATTTGCGTGTTTTTGAATTAGTAATTAAATTGTTTACATTAGATTTAAAATGGAATGGGCGTATAATCAATTTTTCTTTATTATTTGTAAGAATAATATTTCTTCATTTTCATCTTAATTATCATACAATCATTTATCATCATATGTTTATTAATTTATTTTAGTCGTTAATTCTAAATAATATTTTTTATATTACAGCAATATCAATTTTGAAATCAATATTTTAACGTAATTTAGCTTGAGTTTTTTTATTCACTATGTTTTCTCGATTATGCTACTTAAAATTCAATTTGGTGAGATTCAAACTCCTTGTTTTGATATGGTGTATTAGTTATCCACTTTTTGTTTAAGTTTAAGCAGTGTCGACAAATTACATTAATGATCAACTTGTAAAAAAGTTTTAACAAGTTTGTCAAAGTTATATTTCTTTTTTGCTGTAATAAGAAAACTGGGGAAACTACTGAACTTTCAACTTTATTAAAAGTTTGCTCACGAAATGTGACATATTTTAATTTTGTTTTCTTAGATCATATTTAAATTTTATTACAAAGTTTTCTCGGTATTTGGTAATACAGATGAGAAGTTAACATAATAAAACAAAGATTATTTGAGAATAAAATAATGACAACGCTGTTAGTAAATGAAATAATAAGAAAATGATAATTATTGTCAATCTTTATTGGAACCAAACAATAATGGTATATCATTTAAACAACAACGAATTTTGATAATGAATAAGAAAATGTGAGGTTAGAATGTAGACTTTCTCAAATGCTGTTTTACGTATAAGTATAGAGAGCAGGGAGAAATTATAAGTATGTGGTGATTTTAATATACATTTAAACTATTTTTACAACAGTGGGGAAAGGCCATGTAATTTGGACCAGTTTGTTAAACACTGCAATGAAATAGAGTAATTAGTAATGTCAGAATTTAATGTTAATATTTTCAAAGCCATTGGAGAAGAAAAAGTAGTACAGTAAGCGGTATTGTAGACTAGCGCGAAGCTTTGTACAATGTTTTCTGTATTTTAAAGGGTATAAAGCTAGTTCGCGTCCGTAGTATAATACTACATGTGCACCCTGGGTAATGCTAAATGAACTAGCATAATAGGCAGCCAGAGAATCTAGAATCTCTAGATCTCCTGGCAAGAATACATCACGAATATAAGATATGCCTCCAACCAACAGCCTAAATGGACCTTCTCAGGACCAAGCGACAAAAGGACTCAGACCAAGCATCTGAATCTGCCATTTAAATATGGAAGGTATTTGTAAAAGTAAATGTAAATACCTTCAAAAGGTACTCATTGAAAATAATATCGACGTGGTCGCATTTCAGGAAACTCATGTAGAAAACGAAAAACAAATTCTCGCTAGAGGAAGAATTCATGCCTAAGATTTATTCAGTGCCTTACCATCCTGCTTATGGAGTGGTAACCTATGTTCAAAACAAATAAAAAATGCACACATACGTTCTATATCAGACATAAATAACATCCATACGATTACTATACAAATTGGCGGCGAAATTACTGTCAATATTTATAAACCCCCGGCAGTCCCGTGGCCTCCGCATGTTATTCACGCCCAGCCATACCCATCAGTTTATGTTGGAGACTTCAGCCGTCATCATGAACTCTGAAAGTATAGTATATAGCACAGTGATTAAAACGGGAGGGCTCTGATAAACTGGAGCGAAGAAGCTGACACTTATTTAGTCTTTGACGCTAAAGATCGGGAAACTTTTCGATCGATATCCTGGAGGAGAGGATACAACCCAGACCTGTTTTGTTTTTACAAATGAAAACAATCAACCACCGGTAACTTCACGTACAGTACTCCCAGATTTTCCACATAGTCAACATAAACCAGTTGTAATAAAAGTTGGCATCAATATATCAATAATATCATCTTTTCCTCAACCTAGATGTAAATTTCAAAAAGCAGACTGGGCGACTTTTACTGAGAGATTGGACAAATGTCTGCGATAGATAACCCCAACACGTGCAAACTACATGAGGTTTGTTGGCGCAGTTATCTCTAAATCAAAGAAAACTATTAATGAAACGATGAAAAATGTGAAACTGTGGAAATGAAAATGGATGGAAAATGTGGAAAAATTAGACTTTAGTAAATCATGCAGTAAAGCACGGTCTTTACTTAGAAAACTTGGTAGTAGCAGACTCCCAACTAGAGACAAAGGACCAATAGCTCCCAACAGAGTGGCCTCTCACATTGTAGCAACAAAAGTAAAACAAGAACTAAAAATACTTAAGTCTGCATCATGCCCGCCTAAATATGGATACTCTGAAGAGTTTACTCCAGAAGAAATTATTTCAGCAATATCAGAAATTAGGTCTGGAAAGGCACCCGGTTTTTTACTCCACTGTAGCAAATATGCTAGGAAGTGGATGGCCGATTTCTACACGGATATGTTAAAATCGGGAGAAATCCCCTATTCACTAAAAAAGGTCTCCATTATAGCCACATTAAAACCAGGAAAGGCTAATGATCAGCCTCAAAACTAGCGACCGATTGCACTGCTGAGCTGTGTCTATAAACTGTTGGAACGCTTAATCTACTGGAAACAGAATTAGTAGAAACATATGTGAATTGATACCCATTGAACAAGCAGGGTTCAGACCTTACATCAGTTGCACTAAAGAAAGCAAAAACATGCGTTGCCTTCATTGAACACGATATGATACTGTCTAGAGACAAGGACTAATCTGCAAACTAATTCGTGCCATTCCGTGTCAAAAGGTAACTTAACTTATTGTAAGCAGTCGGTCATGCAGATCAAAGAATGCAAAGTTTTTTTGCAACTTTAAGTGGAATGGCTGCTTTCTTTTCTAAATCCTCTAAACGAACTCAAGCTTTAGATACAATTGTAAAATGAAGACTATTTACCACAAGTTGCAGTGATGCGATGGAATTACTGCAGACTTATATTAACAGTCTTATAACACCGCGATTCTTTAATTGAATTATTTGAGAGTGTTTTGGAGAATAGTGAGAAGTGGAATACAGAAACCATAAAAATAGCTTGAGAGGATTTTTGGATAGTTAAAAAACTGATTTTAATTTTAATTTTTGAATCTTGCATTTTTCTGAAATATTTCCATTTTTAGATAATTTATTTAATGTATTACAATGCAAGATAAACGATATTGACTTCTGTATACAAAAATTACCAAATTTAAAGATGTTAATAACAAAAAGAGAGATGACTTTGAAAAATGCTGTATAATATGATGGCAAGAAATTTTGAGCCTAAAAGGAAACGCATATGCACTGATAATGTTGGAGATGTTGAATCGTGTTACCACCGACTATATTATCAGATTTTAGACCAAATATTTTAACAAATGGAAAATTGGTTTAAGAATGAAATTAAATAAAATAATAGTATATTACTTTATGAGGCGGAGAAGCATGACTTTTCTTGGCGCGCCCGATATTACGCGCCGAACGAAGTGAGGCGCGTAATAGAGGGCAAGTCAAGAAAAGTCGCTTCTTTGCCGAATAAAGTATACTATTTTTTCTTCAAACGTAGCAATTTTCAACCATAAATAGTACAATTCATACGCTATTTTTACTCGAAATTAACTGTGACAACTATCAAAGTCGTCTAGATGTTAGAAATTAAAATAATTAAGTCGTCGGTGGGATTTGCGTCTCCCTGGTTACAGTTGTTTGACAGTTGTTTGCAATTATTAAAGACAGCTTATTGTTGTTGCAACCGCAAGCGTAAATTTAGTGCGAAAATGGAAAACCTAAACGAAATTGAGTCCGCGGCTAATGATGCAGTAGCACGTTTGGGGCCCTCCAAGTCCGGAATAAAGTATCGGTTAGCGTACAAGCACTTCCAAGAGTGGTGCGATACAAGAGGAGTACGGCAAGTTACTGAAGACGTTTTACTGGCATATTTTAATATAATGGAAAATGAAAATAAATGGAAATCTTCTACAATGTGGTCACGATACTCTATGATAAAATACGAGTTAGTTATTAGAAAAAATGTGGATATAAGCAAATTTTTAAAGTTACGTGCCTTTCTGAAAAAAAAAACAAGCGAAGGATATCGTCGCTAAGATGTCAAAACCCCGTATCTCAATTTTCGATGGTTTTGCGTTTTTTGTGTGGCCTGCATCGAGCTGCATCGATTGAGAAACCTCTTATTACAAAGCATGTGAAATTGCACCTCCGTCACTCGAATTTAGAAACCTTGTATCTCACATCTTGTACACGAAACCACGTAAGTCCACACGTGTCTGAAAAATTGTTAAATACTGAACATTTTTGTGCAGTTATATAGGTTTATAAGAATTATAACTGTTTATTAGAAGCTATGGTAAGTGAAAACATCTGATTACTTTGTTTTAATAATACGTAGATGCATTGTTTTACGTTAAACAGAAACATAACTATTATTATTTCAAAAAATTTGAGGTTATAATGACTCAATTATTATATTTCAATTGATCAACTGAAACAAATTATATAAATCAATTAGGGAAAAGCAAAAACTTGTCAGTTGGTATAAGAATTTCCAAAATAATGTATTACAGTGAATTTTTAAGTGAAAAAAATTGTGATACAAGTTTCTGTTACCTACCAAAATATAATCAAGTATTTACAATATTGATTTACGAGGTTTTTTGGAAACAAAATAAGTGTTTTTTGTTTTATTTTTAGGCAAGCCGGGCTTCGAGAATGGTTAAATCAACACTAGAAAGTCTAAAAGAGAAATTCTGATATTGACCAGAATGAAAGTACTACCAATCAAAATTCACATTCTAAAGAGGAGGTCGCAGAACTTAAGAGCCGTCATAAAGAAGATTGGAAAAAAGCAAATACAGGCTTTGAACAACTTTATGAGACCTTTCGAGAAGAATCCTCCAGTTTCCAGCACCTTACTTCTTCATCACTCTGTTCACAAAATATTAAGTGCATTCCTGTGTTATTTTGAACCCAAGGAGTACTGCTATCCAAACAGGATCTCTTTTAAAAAATGACGCCCAAAGCAGATGCTTGGCTAGTATTAATATAGAAGATAATGGTATGAATGTCGATGTGCAAGATTATAAATCACACATTAGTTAAAAAGATCGCGCTAAAAAGGAAAAAATCAAGGATAAAGAAGATGCATTGGAAGCAAAAGTGTGCGTATTTACGATAGATGTACAAGCGGTCCAACTTGTCCCTGTCGTCCCAGCAGGCATGGTATACTTTAAACAGAAACTAGCATGCCATAACTTCACCATCTATAATTTAACAAATAGTAGTTTGTTATGTATGGCATGATGGAGGGGGCAAAACACATGCCAACTCCTTTACATCTTGTATAATTTATTTTTTAAATGAAGAGTTAGATGCCCAAGAAATGGATAAACGAAAAATTTTTTATAGCGATGGATGTTCTGCACAAAATCGCAATGTGACATTGGCTAATGCACTTCAGCTTTTCTGCAACGCAAATGATACGGTAATTATACAGAAATATTTAGTTAAGGGTCACTCGCAAATGGAGTGCGATAGTGTGTGTTTCACTCCACCATTGAAAGAAAGAAAAAAAAAATAAATGCATTTATTCACCATCCAATTATGTAGAAATAATTAAAGAGGCCCGTAAAAATTCCAAAAATCCATACAAAGTTAAATACATTGATCACCAATTTTTCAATGACTATTACTATATTAAGTATTATTCATCCATTCGTCCAGGGAAAAAAGTGGGAGATGCATGCGTGAATAATCTGAGGGCTCTAATGTATTCCACCTTTCCAATTCAAACTAAACTTTGACGAGGAGTGGCAGTTTTTACCAGTTCGCAAAAATACAAATAATGCAGGAATCACAAGAAAAATGTATAATGACCATTTGCCCATTACAGAAGACAAATTAAAATCACCTGCAGTCTCTTAAGACTGTTATTAACCCAAATTATCACGGTTTTTTATGACTCGTTAAAGCACTATTGTTGTTTTTTTTTTGTTTTCAAAATATGGAAAATAGTTGTGTTTATTTTATTTTATATCAGAATGCTTGTGTAACATGTTTGTTTTATTTCTTTGAAGAATAAACATTTTATTTTTCTTCGGTAATATTGTTTTTTGTGTGTAAGAAAAGCGTAAGAGAGCTGAAAATATGCTACCAAAACCTCGTAAGACCTGAAATTAAATACTATTTAAATTTCAAAAACTCGTATCTCACGATTTTTTTCCAAAAAAATCTAACTTTATTTTTTTAGAGATTAATCACTATCACAAATAATTCATTTCGTGGAACTACCCACATTTCAGAAAAAAAAATAAGTTTAAAAGTTATATTTTCTACTATGGAAAGTTTTAGGTGATTTCCCACAAAAACACTAATTTTGAGATACAAGATTTTGACATCTGAACGACGATATACTGCAAAGAAGTCGAAAGTTTTCACTAAAGATGAGTTTGATAAATTTTTGTTTGAAGCGCCAGATAAGTTGTATTTAGGATTAAAGGTAAAAAAAATTGTTTCAATTTTGAAAATGCCTCATTAACTAATTGTACTTTTAATATTACTATAAATAAAAATGATGTTTAATTGTTGTTAATGACATTTGTATTGTTGCTTTGTGACATGTTTCATATTGTTGCCATGACAACATTTTTCCCTCCGCCGTAAATAAATGGAAAAAAAAACTGCTGCCGGCGGAGACATCAAACTTTGACAGGATTAAGTTAGATAAGTAATGTCATCATTATTTGACGTTTGAAGAAAAAATCTTTTATACGTCATTATGGACAATATTTTGATTTGATTTTATTGCGCTCGGAGCTAACAGCTTTATACGAAACTGAGGACATTGACACAAAAAATAATGCCAGTGAGTTAATAACGTTTTCAAAAACAACTTCTTTAGACAAAGCATATTTGAAGATAGTGAAATTATTTAAGTTAGTACTGACCATTCCAGCTACTACCACCTCTGTAGAAGGTAGGTTTTTAACACTAAAACGAATAAAGACTTACTTAAAAAACTCGACAGGACAAGTTCGTCTGTCTAATGTTTCCCTTTCGGCAATTGAAAATAATCTGGTTAAAGAAATGTCACAATATCCAAGTTTTTACAATGAAGCTATGGACGAGTTTGCGAAAATGGTAGAAGAATTTAACTATGTTATAAATAGGTGAGTTTTTCATTTTTTTTTATAAATTGCTTCCATTGTTTTAAATTTCAACGCACGCCCCTGGAGGCTTGAAATAAGTATTTTTCTATTTTACGACTTTCGTTTTAGTATTTAGATGTAGTAGTAAAAATGTTAACCACTCATAGCAATATTTACTAACCTATAAAAGATAAACTCGAAGATAATTTTCGTTTTTGCCAATCATCTAACTCAGTGTGGTCCAACCTCAGGCACGCAGGCCGCATGCGGCCCGAGGCTCGTTAAACTGCGGCCCCCGCAAACACATTTCAAAAATATTGCTGTTGATAACTTTTACCTGTTCCAATCCTGTCTAACTTTCCGTAATCTTAAGAATGTAGTTAATCTTGAATACACACTCCCGATGAGCGGGCAGTTAGTTTCAGTCAGCTGCATGTGTCGTGTTCAATTAATACTGGCGAATAAATTGAATGTTAAATTCAGAATGAGTAGTGCCAAAAAGACGCAAAATTTTCAAAGAGAATCGTACCTTCTAAGGAAAATGGAAAAATCAATATTTCTTCGTCGAATTAAAAGGCAAACCTCAGTGCTTTATTTGTTGTCAAGTACTCGCGGTATCAAAAGAATACAATATTAGTGGCATTATGAAACCCAGCACAAAACAAAATACGACAAATATTAAGGTGAAGCTCGCAATACTCTTGTAAAAGAGCTTAAAGCTAAATTGAATAAACAAAAATCTCTATTTACAAAACCGACAGCTGTTCAATCATCAAGCTTAGCAGCATCTTATTAAGTATATTTAGAGCTTGTCAAAAGTAAAAAGCATTTAGATATGGAGAAATGATCAAGCGGTGTGCTGTTAAAATGGCGCGAGCCTTTGGAGATGAGAAGATGGCCAAAGATTTTGAATGTGTTTCAAATCAAACTTTATATAGAAGAGTTAATGAGCTGAATACTCATGTATTTAAAAAAATGGTCGACACAGTTCGTGATTGTTTGTACTACTCCTTAGCCCTGGACGAATCTGTTGATATTACTGACAAAAATCAGCTATTAATTTTTGTTAGATGCATCAGTGAAGATTTTTGTGTAACTGAGAAACTTCTTAAACTGCACCACATGGAAGACGGGATCAAAGGTATAAATATATTTGAAGCAGTTAGTGACGCTGTGAAAAATATAGGCGGTTTTCAAAAGTGCTCTTGCGTTTGCACCGACGGAGCAAAAGCAAGGACGGGACGCACAACGGGATTGGCTAAACTTTTGCGGGAAAATGGTGTTAACTGTGTTATGTTTCATTGTATTATCCATCAAGAGGCTCTCTGCGGAAAGATAATTAAAATCAACGATACTATGTAAACTGTAGTGCAGATAGTAAACAGCTTAAGACGAGGAAACATAGCTCAGCGACACCGAAAAGTCATCTCTTTTTTGGAGGAATTAAATATTGAATATAAGGACGTCCCCCAACATTAAGAGATACGCTGGTTGAGACCAGGTAAGTGGCTTAAAATTTTTTTTCTTTAAGAAAAGAGATCTTACCGTTTTTTGAAACGGAAATTGGTATTAACACAAACGTATTTATAACAAAGCTTAAGAACAAAACCTTTCTTCATGAACTGGCATTTCCACAGACATAACCACCTCTCACTTAAACACATTAAACCTATAACTTAATGGGAAAAATAAGACAGTATCACAGTTCGTTGGTCAAATTGAGACATTTCGCAAAAAACTTGATCTTTTTGAGAACTGCATAAAAATAAACGAGATCACACATTTTCCTGCGTGTTTCGAAATAAATCAAGAAGAAACCATGGTCGATTTCTCGAGATTTGCAAAAGTTCTTACAGGCATAAAAAGAGAACACGATGAAAGGTTTTCGGAATTTAATGCACTAAAACCCGATCTTGAGCTTTTTAAGAATCCAATGGGAGTCAACATACAGAACCAATCAGCAGAATACCAATTAGAGCTGTGCGAACTCCAGTCCGATTCGTTTTTTCAAGCAAAGAAAAATGAAGACATTAGTACCTTTTGGAAGTTAGTCTCCAAGGATCGTTTTCCTAAACTTCGTAACTTTGCCTTGAAACTATATTCAATGTTTGGTAGCACGTATATATGTCAAAGTACATTTTCTACTTTAAAGCATATTAAATCTAAAACACGTAGTCGCATGGAAAACGATTCTTTGGAAGCGTGTATTAGACTCACTACGACTAGCATAGATATAGATGTGCAAATGTTAGTAGAGGATAAACCCTTGCGTCAAAAATCAAAATATTGATTTTTTATTTTATGTTAAATTTATAACATAACATGTAAATTGTAAACCATAAAAAAGCACTTGTAAATAATATTTCGTTTGTATATTATTTTTTAAAATAAACTTTTTTTGAACGAGGCGAGTTCTCTGGCCTTTCATAATAATTTCAAATTTAATACGGTCCGCAACGTCTAAAAGATTGGACCACACTGATCTAAATTATTGACTTCTATTTTACAATTATTAAAAATATTCACTTTAAAAAGAAAACATGACTTCTACGCCCTAAAGGGTTAAAAATATTTTCCATTGCCATTATTTGAAATGATATTAATTTCCCTTAAATGAGTTACAAACGTTATTGCCTATTTCATTTCAAACGTTATTGTTAAGTAGTTTCCAAAAACCGTCCAGTGATTTTGCAAAATTAACTTACTCTGCATTGTGTCAGAACATAATGATTCATCGAAATTCGAATAATGCAGCTGTGTAGCGTTGTTAACAGCTAAATTTGGATTATTGGTAGTTGTTTCGTCGAGTAGTTTGTACAAAATTTTAATATTAGTGCTGAATGCTGTCAAAAGCGATAGATGAATAATGTTGAAGTACATCGGTCCAACTAATAATTGTAAATCGAAGCTAGATCAATTGAGTTATAACTGATTGTATATCTCACTTTAAAATAAACATGATTTTATCAATAACCTAAGCGGAGTTTTATTATAAATTATTTGAATAGTGGAAGGAGCAGGTAACCTGTAGTTAACGTTTTTACGAAATTAAATTAATTTAATTGCAAAGAGAATTTGGTTCGACTTTGCTATAGGTATAAAGGTCGTTCTGTAAAATATGAATCTTTGTTTTAATTTTAAAGTGAATGTTTGGATTGTACCTTAACCCTTTAACGCCCTCTGGTAGCTATATATACCACACGCTATTACGATTTCTTTTTTCCTCAGAGTTGCGATGAAAATAATCCTTATAGGCGCAGTCGATACACTGAATGTTTGCTGGTAGGTATGAATACCGGAAACCTGTATGCGGCGTGGCAAACACGTGTTTCTCACAAAATTGGTATGATAAGCTACCAGCATGCCTTTCTGCAACAGTCTATGTAAAAAATCGTTCAATTTTATTTTTGATTTTTGCACACGTGCCATTTGGAATAAAATACTTGGACAAAAAATGAAGGTAAGTATTTTTATATAATTTTTAACTAACTTCTTCTTCTTCAAGTACCATCTCCGCGGCGGAGGTCAGCAATCAATATAGCTATTCGGACTTTTGAGACGGCTGCTCTGAAAAGCTCATTTAATGTACATCCGTACCACTCTCTCAGGTTGCGCAGCCATGACATTCTACGCCTCCCTATTCTTTTAGCCTGTACATTGTTTTTATTTATCTCGGCGTACAAACAATTTTTATTTCTTAGTTTTGAAACTTATGCCAGTTATTAAACAATATTGTGGCAACAAATTTCTATAAAAATCTTGTTGTTTGATATTAGTGCTAGGAAAATATTTTTAATCATTTTGAAGATTGTACCAAATAAAAGGGTATTTTTGACATACTAAACAAAAAAAGTTTCGAGATTGTAGTTTACGCACAATATTAACATTATGACGTATACAATTAAACAAAGTTTAGTATTTATTTGCTAGACAAAGTTCTACAAGACTTTAAATTATTTATTAGGCCTATTTGTCATTACAATTTTTCCAGTACATTATTTATATTTTTTAGATGTCTTAAAACCTACCGCTTATGGAAGCTGCAAACTCCAGTCTCTTGCGGACCATCTAAGTGATGAAGAGTGTTGTCTTTCCGAATTTGATGCCAATCAGGATCCGGACGACAATTTTACTGAGACAAGCTCAATTTCCAGAACTCCGTCACAATCCTTGACTACTCGTATGGACAGCCAGCCGACATATTCCAGTACTTCAATACAGCACTTCAAAAGGGTGCGCCAATGTACTCTTACAAGAAAGACAAATAATTCTAGCAGAAACGAAGATTTTGATGATTCCGATTAAAATCATGAAACATTTGTTCTGATAAAAAAGACAAGGATGAACAACTGTTAACATTACCTCAAGCAACAAATTCCTTTACTTCTGCTGATAAAGACGAGAAAGAGGAATACGCTCCTGATCCTTCACATCAATCTTTTTTGTGGGCCAAGAAAAACGTTCCCAATCTCCTTTCCGAATCATTTGATTTCACTGAGTCTTCAAGTGTCAATGTTGACAATAATTCGAAAAAGCAAATCGACTCCTTCAGAGTTTTCTTTAGTGAGAGTATCTGTCAAACAATTTCCAAAGAATTCGCAACTTTTATGGATATGGAAGTACTCGACGTTTTCTTGGGAATACTTATAGTCATGGGGTTCCACAGCCTTCCAACAGTAAGGTCATACTGGTTTAACAATGAAAACTTTCATGTTGAACGTGTGACTGAAGAATTTACATTAGAAAGGTTCCTGAAAGTCTTGAGATTTTGGCATCTAAACAATAATGAAAATATGCCTCATTCGAAAACGAAAGAGTTTGATAGGCTCTTCAAACTTAGATCACTCAAAAACAATCTTGCAGAGACCTTTCAAAATACTTTTACGTCACAAAAACACCTATCTATTGACGAAAGCATGTGTAGTTTCAAAGGAGGTAATAATAATAATAATAATAATAAATGTCTTTATTAACAACAGATTAAATTTTCTTTACAATGAAATATAATATCAGTAGGGCGAGATTCAATTTGTGCACCACTGTGCAACAGCGGCACACAACTGCTCTTCCACCTAACCCCCCGAAAATAGGATAGATAGACTATATCTAAATAATGAAATTGTATTTACAATAAAACATAAAAATATTAAGTACATATTAAATTTATAAATTATAAACTATTTACTTTTTTTAATTCTTAAATTTTTAAATTACTGTTCAGCTAACAACTGCTCATAAATTTATCTCTTGAACTTGACTCTAGACAGATTTTTAATATTGTAGGACAAACTGTTAATATTGCAAGCAATTGAATATGAAAATGAACGTTTAAAAAAGGATGTTGTATGTTTAGGTAAAGTGAGGGTATTCTTGTGTCTAAGATTAAGATTATGAACGTCCGTCCTATAAGTTATTCGATTGTACAGGTATGGTGGAACTCTCTCTTGAATGATTTTATGGTAAAAACATAAAGCATGGAGTTGCCGACGATTTTTTATATTTAGCCACTTGACTACAGTGAAAACATGACTTATCCTTTGAAATTTCCTGATGCCAAAAATCAAACGCAAACAAGAATTTTGCAATTTCTGTATTATCCATGAATCAAATTCAGTGAGACACGCATTGTAAAGCACGTCACAATAATTTAATTTTGATAGTACCAGAGCATTACATAATAATGAGTTTGTGGCCCTACTTAATAAATTGCTGCTCTGATACAGTAATTTTAAAACGGCGTAAGCTAATTGTAAACAAATACTTACATGATATGTAAACCTTAAATCTTCGTCGAACCAAACCCCAAGGCTTTTAATCTTTTTGCTAAAAATTAAATTGTCATTTCCTAAGATAATTCGATTGGCATAATTCTCTAAAAATATTTTTCTATGGAGATTCCTCCCAAAAATGATACCCTGAGTTTTTGATGTATTCAATTTTAAACAATGATTTTGAGAAAAAATCTGCAGCTGAAGAAGGTCATGATTTATTGCATTTACCGCTTGATCACACTCATTTGGATAAAATAACATATAGAGTTGGGTATCGTCTGCATAATAATGTTGTGAACAGGACAAAAACACAGAAGGAAAATTAGATGTGTATATAGAGAATAAAATTGGACCTAATATAGATCCTTGAGGCACACCAGTATTAAGATCTAGAAATGAAGAAATATTTTGATTAAGTTTTACTGCTTGACATCTATTAGAAAGATAGGATTTCATTAGATCAACTCCTCTCGTTTCTAGACCAATATATTTTAAAATAGAGAATAACAAATTATGGTTAATTGTATCAAAAGCTTTTGAGTAGTCAAGAAGACATCAGTCTTCTGATCTGAAGAGTCAAGAAGGTACATCACTAAAACAGTGCATGCTAATTAAACCAATAAAAAAGAGGCTTTAAAATTTGGGCAATGTGCTAAAAAGGGAAACCTTCTAAATGTTCAAATATATTAAGAAAAAGCCACTGAATCAACGTCCGATATGTTAGGAGAACGTGTTGTTTTAGACTTACTTCGAAATATCAAAATCGTAGTTATTGCACATACGTTAATAATGTTGTCACCACAATACCATTGGTGCAAAAACTACCGAAAAAGAAAACTTTTGCTTGCGGCACTGTAAGGCCAACAAGAGAATATTTTTTAAAACAAATATTATGTTTTGATAAAAATCTTTCCCAAAATCAGTTAGGTTCGGTTAGTTCTGGGGAAATATCTGTACAAGTGGAAAGATAGAGGTGTAAAATCTGTTAGTGTTGTCAGTAATCTACATAATCTTTAAGAAAAACCTCAGGTTTTGGGAAAAAACATATGGGTGGGGTAGATCTATTCGATTAATATCATGCTAACTACTCCATTTCATGGAAATCAAGACGTTGGTGGATACAAATATTTTACAACCTTTTAGACGCAGTAATTGTAAACAGCTATATTCTATATATAACGAGACTCTGAAAAAAAAAATTCAAGTGCTAAGCCTATGGCTACATTACAGTTCCGCAGTGAACTACTTTAAAATGTATAATGTATGTCTGAATTGTCGATATAAATGAGTCATATAAAATTAAATTATTAGAAGGATTTTTTCACCAAGTAACAAAAAAACAAAATTTGTTTAATTTACTAATGTTTTATATGTTTAGAACGATTTCCGAAGTGGAAATTGAAACGTCAATAAACGTACTTTAACCTTAAATTGTGGCTTATTCCCATTTAAATAGTAATTATTTCAGGAAAAAGTCTCTTTTGAGTTTCCAATCCTGTATAAGCCCACTATAAATAAACTATAGAAGTATATTAAAATATATATTAACTTAAATTCAATAATGTTAACTTTTAATTAAAATTCTATATTAAAAATCCTGAATGTGCGTATTAATAATTCTAAATAAAATACATGTAAACCAAATAATATTTGTTTAGCTGTGCTAATTATAAAGCTTAATAGAAATTTATGGTAATTATTTTATACCATAATTAAGTAAATGGTGTAAAGCACATACAAGTTATACCATAATAGCTATTCAACATTAATAGTATTGAAAATGTTTAAATAAAAATAAATATTAATTTCTAAATATTGATATAAATAAAATATTTATAATAGAGGAATAATGTACCTAAGCTTATGATTTATCAGCATTTTATATTTAATCTAATCTGTTACTAATCTCCTTCTTCTTCTTCATGTGCCATTTCCTTTAAGAAAGTTGGCAACCATCATGGCAATTCGCACTTTCGATACCGCTGCTCTAAAGATGTCAGCAGAAGTGCAGTTAAACCAAGTTCTCGAATTGTTTAACCAGGGGATGCGTCTTCTTCCGCGACTCCTTCTACCCTGTATTCTTCCTTGCATTATTAATTGCAACAAGTTATAACGCTCGCCCCTCATGACATGTCCCAGATATTGCAGTTTTCTGACCTTAATTATATTTAAAACCTTTTTATCTTTTCCCATTCTTCTCAACACCCTAACATTCGTGACTCTATCCACCCAACTTATTCTTAATATTCTTCTGTAGGCCCATAACTCGAAGGTTTCTAATCTCTCCGAAATATCTTTCTTTAATGTCCAAGCCTCCAACCCATAAAATAATACGGAAAACACGTAGCATCTCAGAAGTCTTATCTTTAAAGAAATTGAAATGTCCCTGCTGCACAGTACTTTTTTCAGTTTGTTGAAAGAATTTCTTGAATGTCCTATTCTTGCCTTAATCTCTTCTGTGTGCTCATTATTTTCGTTAATTATTGTACCCAGATATTTATATTTTTCCACTTTGTTCTCCATGTATTGTTATGTTTTCTTGGCGCTGTTCGGCTTTTGTAATTACCATAAATTGTGTCTTTTTTGTGTTTAGGCACAGTCCGTTTTCTTCAATGACTTCTATCACTCTGTTAACCATTTGTTGTAAATTTTCAAGACATTCCGCTAATAAAATAGTGTCGTCGGCAAACCGTGTAATATTGATTGGTCGGCCATTAACTTTTATTCCCATAGTTAGCTCTTCTAGTATTTCCTGGATTATTTCCTCTGAATACAAATTGAACACAAAGTAGGAGACAGGACACAGCCCTGCTTGACACCCCTCTCAATCCGTATTTAATTTGAAAAGACGTTGTTTTCTTTTACCACAGCGATCTGATTATAATAAATAGCGCTAATGATCCTGATATCTCTCATATCTAAGTTTTTCTTTTCAAATAATTTGATAAGACGGTTATGTATGACCTTATCGAAGGCTTTGTTGTAATCCAAGAAACACATATATACTGGCTGATTAACATCCATGCACCTTTGCACAAGTACATTCACAGCGAATAGGGCTTTCCTCGTTCCCAGTGCATTTTTAAATCCAAATTGTGTGTCACTTATGTCCTGCTCAAGTTTGTTGTGTATTCTCCGGTGTATAATTTTTAAAAATATTTTGAGCGTATGACTCATTAAACTTATTATCCGGTGGTCTTGGCATTCTTTTGCATTTTTTTTTGGTAGTGTTATCAATTTTGACATCAGCCAATCTCTGGGAATGATTCTTGTACTGTATATTGTATTGAATAAGTCGACCAATATTCCAATTTGCTGTTCTTCTATTAACCGTATTATGTCTACAAGTATTTCGTCAGGACCTGTGGCCTTGTTGTTCTTCGTTCGCTGTATCGCTTCTAATACCTCAGCTTCTATTATATCTGGGCCGTTGTCGAACTTTTCCTGCTCTAGTAATATCTCAGTCCGTTCGTCTTTAAATAGCTCTTGAATATATTCCTGCTATCTTTTAACCCTTTCACCGACGTCTATAATTATTTTGCCGTTTTTATCCAGCAGTATGTTTGATTTTTTCTTAATATTAGTGCCTGTAATTTCCCTAATTTTTTTATGAAGGTTTAAGTTATCATGTTTCTCTACCAACTGTTCAATCTCTTCGCATCTGTCACTATACCATCTTTCCTTTGCATCTCTGATCTTTCTCCTTATTTCTGTGTGTATAATATTATGGATGTTTTTGTATTTGGTTTTATAAGATCTCCTTGCTTCCATGAGATCCAGAATCTCATCGGTCATCCATTCATTTTTGTTCTTGATCAGCTTAGGTGTTAGTGTTGTCTCACATGTGCGTATAAGAGCATCTTTTAACATATGCCATTTCCTGTTCGCATCTTCAGTAGGAATAATTTCTATTTTGGTGAGCTCTTCTGTAATTTTTAGTGTGACTTGCTCTTGTATTGATGGATCTCTCAAACAGGATAATTGTATCCTCTCTACTTAAGTTTTAGCCGCAAGCTTTTTTAGATTAATTCTAAACCTTCCTACAACTGGATTGTGATCTGATCTCACATCAGCTCCGGGGTATGATTTTACTGATTTTATGGAATTTCGGTATTGTTTGCAGATGAAAAGATAGTCAATTTGGTTTCTGATGACGTTATGTTTGTTGTCTGCTGGAGATTTCCAAGTATAAAGTCTCCTGGGCGGCAGATCATAATAAGTATTCGCCACAATAAAATCGGTCTCTTAACAGAATTGAGCCAATCTCTCTCTTCTCTCGTTACGGGTGCCCAGTCCAAAGTTTCCAATAAAATCACCTTGACTTCCTCTACCGATTTTTGCATTTAGATCTCCCATGACGTTTGTAACGTCTCTAGACTTGGTTACTTCTAAAGCTTTTTGTAATTCATTATAAAACTGTTCGAGCTCTTCTTCCGACTTTTCTGCTGTGGGAGCATATACTTGAATTATATTGAATCTAGATTGAGCGGTTTTTAGTGTTACCACCGAGATGGGTAAGAAGCCAGTTACAAATTTCTGGGTAGTTTTGTTAACTAATATCGCTACTTCGTTCCGGTGATTTGCGTCATTATCATTACCAGAGTAGTATGTCTTTGTTTGGTTTACTAATATGTCACCTGAATTAGGCCATCTGGTCTCACTTAGTCCTAATATTTTTATGTCAAGACTTTCCATTTCCTAAATGACATTATGAACTTTACCTGCTTGATATATTGACTTAACATTCCACGTGCTTATCTTCATACACTTTCTGTCTATTTTAGTCTTCTTTTTGGACGATGTGTTACTAATGGGTATTTCAGAGGGATTTAGTTTGATATCGACCTGAGAGGCCCTGTGATCTATGTGTGATTTGCCTCCTCTGTCGGATCTTGGCCTCCGATATCCATGTACAACCATAACAATTGTACTAGGAATATCTGTGTAGAATCTTTAATGTAGTGGTTTTCCCTTGCCTTCTACATTCTTATGCCGTTGACAGTTTTTTTTGTTCATCTGCCTTCGACGCCGATTTCTCAACCCCAAGACAAAAGAGTGTCCTACCACTTACTAACTCATCCGCCCGAAGCCGTTGGTCGGTAAGTGGGAGATTGTTTATACCGGCAATCACTAGGTGAAATTCTTGCCATATCTGGCTACCCTTACTTAGTTTAGCCTGCAGACCAATGCAGTTGCCCGGGGTGTGGCACGTGAAGCCATAAGTGAGATTTAGTTGTCTTATGAGGACCAGTTATCAAGAACCATCTCCCGTCTATGACGTTTGATGTGGTCGTTCCGATAAAAGGTGCTACCTCTATAACAAAACTCTATACCCCACTAATCTCCTGCATATTTCAAATGCTTTATATTAGAATCTAATTATTAGTGTTGCACAATTTACTGTTGTGGCTAGGTTTAATGCCCGAATTTACTCTACAATTATTACATTCTTATATTTAGGTCTTAGAAATAGGCAACAGCGCGTTGTGCGAAATAAAAGTGTTAAACATTTTTACCAGTGTTTATTCCGATTTTTGAGGTAATAGTGAGAAATAAAATCCAAACTATACGTGAAAAATTGTATGAGGACATAAACTCTCTGCAGTGCAAAGAAAATTGGCAAAAAGTGACCTGTAAGTAAGTTTTAAAACATTTTATTGTATTCAAAACAAAACGACATTTAGAAATTCCAGTTCTTTTAATAACAGATAAGAAGACAAGTCTTGATCAAATTGAATGCGACGTTGCCGGTTATCCAAAAAGTTTCAAAAATCCAAGAAAGGAAATCCGCTAATTAATAATATTAACTAAATAAACAAAATTTAGAAGAAATAAAATATTTAATAAATTTAAATTTCATACTCAATTATTGCTTGAGAAGTTCTAGAGCTTCTGACGGGTTGACCGGAGAACTAGAACTTACCGCTTGCTATAATATAGAGTAAAAAATACATAAAAAAGAAATAAAAATGGATAGCGATGATGACTACACCTCAGAAGACAATAAAAAAAGAAGTCGAAAGGAAGATGATGAAGATATTTTCAACAAGAGCAAGAAACTTACCAGAACACCAACCAAACAACAGAAAGATGAAAACAAAATAGATCAGCTTTTAAAAATGATGCAAAATTTAACAGATCAAACAAAACATCTAACAACGGAGGTAAAAGGAATAAAAGAAGAACAACGAGAATATAGAAATGACCTCAGAGAATTAAAAAAAGAAATAAATGAATTCAAACAAAGTAACCAACAACTAAAAAAGGAAAATGATGAAATGAAGCAGGAACTAAAGATAGTGAAAATGAAGGTAGAACAGCTCGAGAAAGAGAGAAAGGCTAACAATGTTATTGTCCAGGGTCTACCGATGGATACAAATAACCCAAATGTAGTCAACGAGATTATGGCAAATTTCGTGGAAAAAGAATTAGGCATTAAAGTAGAAATAGAAGATGCTTATAAAATAGGCGACAAAACATGTCTTGTAAAACTAAAAAACAGAAATGAAAAAATTAAAATCATGAAGAACAAAAACAAACTAAGGGCATCAAAGCCAGAAATATACATCAATAACGATCTAACGCAAGAAGAGATGAAGATCCAACAAGAAATACGGAAAATTGCAAAATTTCAACAAGAAAAAGGTATGAACACCAGAGTAGGTTATCAAAAATTAAATATTGACGGGGCTATATGGAAATGGAACAAAGAGAAGAATGAACTGGAAAAGGCAAACCAAGACACGCCAAAAAACCGATAAAACAACAAATATCGTACACACAACAAAAAACGGAAACGAAAATGACAAAGGAAAAGGACATGAATAGATTAGATAAGATAAAACAGACGAGCAGGAAAAAATATAATAGAAAAATGAAAAAACGCGATGAACTAAAAATAAGTACGTGGAACATCAGAACAATGCTTGAACCAGGAAAAATGCAGGAGATTGTCTCAGAACTAGAAAGATACCAAATTGATATTGCAGTGATTCAAGAAATTAGATGGGCAGGTCAAGGAGAAATAAATAAAAAAAAACACACTACAGTATGTACAACAACAAGGTCAATATGGAGTTGCTTTCATAATTATGGGAAAAATAAAAAATAACATTATGCAATTTAAACCAATAAATGAACGTATGGCTTACCTGAGAATTAACGCCAAACCATTTAATATATCAATCATAAACGTATATGCTCCAACTGAAAGTGCTGCTGCGGAGGAAAAAGACAAAATGTATGAGGAACTTGAACGAGAAATGGAGAATTTACCTAGAGAAGACACAATACTGGTAATGGGAGATTTTAACGCCCAAGTAGGTAAGGAAGACTACATTAACCAAGTAGCAGGTAAACACACATTACACGAAAAAACAAATGACAATGGTCAAAGATTATGTAACCTAGCAGCTAGTACCAATATGATTATCATTAGTACAAATTTCGAACATCCTAAATACCATAAAGTAACATGGATTTCCCCAGACCAAAAAACATGGTCCCAAATAGACCATATTCTGATTACAAGAAGGAAACAAACATCGGTTACGGACGTGAGAACTTACAGAGGTGCGCATGCAGACACAGATCATTTTATGGTGACTGCAAAGGTAAAACAAAAAGTCAAAAGAACTCTAAAAAACACGACAATGAAAGACAAATGGTACGTAGAAAAACTGAATGCTCCAGACATAAGGATTAAGTATGCTGATGACATGAACAAAAAACTAAAGGAACAGTGTAAATATACAAAGGATATAGAAACAGAATGGAGAAATTTAAAAAAATGTATAAATGAAACAGCGGATGTACACATAGGAATAAAAAGAAACAAAAAAAACAAGAATGGTATAATGAAGAATGCCATAACATGCTAAAAAAGAAGATAGAAATTAGACAAATGTGGATAAGAACAAATAGACAGGATTATAGGGAAGAATACAATAGAATAAGGAATGAATGTAAGAAAAAAATAAGGAAAATTAAACGTGCCTGGTTAGATGATAAGATAAAAGAAATAGAAAAAGAAAGTAAGAACAGAAACACAAAAGCATTTTATAAGAAAATTAGCGAGCAAAACAAAACTTTTAAAGGAAAGATAAAAGGCATAAAAGATAAAAATGGAAAAGTATCAGAAAATGATGAAGAGTATAAAGAAATTTGGACTCACTATTTTAAAGAATTATTAACAGAGCAAGAAGATCAAGACCTAAATGAAAACGTAGAAGAAGAGACAATGATGTTAGGAAACCAGCTAGAAAGACCAACAAAAGAGGAAGTTGAGGAAATTATAAATAGCAGCCGTAATGGTAAATCTTCAGGATCAGACGGGATCAATATGGAACTTATAAAATATGGTGGTGAAGAATTAAAAGAAAAACTGTACAATTTAATAAAAGACATATGGGACGAAGAAAAAATGCCGGAAGAATGGAACAAAGGACAAATTATCACGATTCATAAAAAAGGAGACCAACAAATGTGTAATAACTACAGAGGACTGACGCTATTAAACACAGCATATAAAATTATGTCGACCTTAATACATCGAAGACTGACCAACGCTATGACGAATATCATAGGACACTATCAATGCGGATTTATTAAGGGAAAGTCTACAACAGATGCCATACATACAGTTAAACAAATTATGGAAAAAGCTCATGGATATAAAATAGAAATTGAACTGCTTTTTATAGATTTTCAGCAAGCATTTGATACAATAAAAAGATCAAAATTAATGGTAGCTCTGAAAGAAATGGGAATACAAAACAAATTAAGACGATTAATAAAAATGACAATGAGTAGAACTGTAGTGAGTATAAAAACTCAAGTAGGAGACACAGAAGAATTTGTCATAAATAAAGGGGTTAGACAAAGAGATTCGTTATCAGCAACCCTGTTTAATCTTGCCCTGGAATACATCGTCAGGAAAATAAACAAAGGTACCCTTAGAACTAGAGAAGGACAAATAATAGCATACGCTGACGATATTGTGCTAATAACAAAAAATAGAAAAACAATGGAAAAAATGTTAAATGAAATGGTAACAGAAGGAAAAGTAATGGGATTAAAAATAAACCAAGAAAAAACAAAAATAATGAGATTTGATAAAAACTTCGAAAACAAAAAGGTTAGACTAGGCGAATACATTTTTGAAGAAGTCGAAAAATTTAAGTACTTGGGAATATTAATAACAAACAATGGAGAAAGAGAAACAGAAATCAAAGAAAGGATTATTACAGCAAATAAGACCTTCCATGCAAATAAGAAATTACTAAAAAATAAACTATTGAGTAAGAAATCGAAAATGAAGGTATACAAAACAATAATTCGACCGACGATGATGTATGCAGCCGAAACCCTCAGCATGACAAAAAAACAAGAGGAAAACCTTAGAATACAAGAAAGAAAAATACTAAGAGCAATACTGGGACCAATAAAAATAAATGAAAATGAATTTAGACAAAGAACGAACCTTGAGCTACTGGAAGAAATTAAGGAAGATATAGTGTGTAAAATAAAAAACAAAGAGCAAAATGGTTAGGACACGTATGGAGATCAGGATCAACTACGACGATATTCTCAATATTGGAATGGACACCAGCTGGCAAAAGAAGACGTGGAAGACCAAGATCTACATGGTTACAAGAAGTTGTAAATGATCTCAACAAGGCGGGCATACGACAGTGGAAAGGAAAAACCAGAGATAGGACACAATGGAGAAAAATAACTGAGAAAATTAAATAAGGAACATGAGGACTGATCTACCTCAAAACATAGATCTAGAGAGCGTAAGCGGCGTAACCCCTAAAGGGGTGTTTAGCCACATATATATATATATATTTAGGTCTCGATTATCTAACAGCTCTAACACTTCCCTGTTTGTATGGTCGTGAAGTCGGTTTTCGTGACCCTTGGCAATCTTCTTTACTTCTTCTTTAATTGTTGCTATACAAAGTTCCTGATGTAGGTCTTATTGCGAATATACTAGGGAGCCTTGACTATATTCCTTAGTATTCGGTTTCTAAACTTCAAGCTTCAAAGACCTTTGGTCTTTGAAGTTAAGCATAGTTGACGAGCATTCGCGCAAAATTGGATAAGTCCAAATTTGCAATTTTTGAATTAAATATAGATTCGTCATATAAAAGCAAATATCTATCGATGTTTTTACCAAAACTCGCGCTAAAGTTAACAAATACCATGCAAAATTAATACAAAAGTGGTCACAATCAAGCAAAAGTTAATATTTCCATTATATGGCATTTATATTCGTAAGTTATTATGTATTATATATATATATATATATATATATATATATATATATATATATATATATATATATATATATATATATATATATATATATTGTTATGATGTATTATTTGTGAATGATTTTAATGAGCAATGAGTGTTTTTTAATAATATATATATATATATATATATATATATATATATATATATATATATATATATATATATATATATATAGGGTTTTTATCGCGGTTCTCAAAGAATTAGTTTGTAAGCACTTTTTGAAATTATCTTTATTATATCTATTATGAAACACACATATATATATCTAACATACCCAATGTAAATTTAAAATAAACTATCTTTAAATTGAAATTCTTATGAAACTAATTAAATTATATAGACAATGTAAATTTTAAACAAACTATCTTTAAAATTGAAATTCTTATGACACTAATTAAATTATGTTAACAAAATTTTGTACCTTTCTGTCACTGAATGCCTAAATGAAACTGTTCTCCAAAATAAAGATTTTAATCACCACTCAATGTCTTCGTTCTCAGCCTCGGTTATCCTTGTTTTTGTGAAATTCCTTTTTCCAATTATTAGCTTTCACCAATTTAAAATATTTTTCTTCTTAATAGCATTTATATTTATTCTTCTTTTTAATATACCAATATCTAATCACGATATAACTATTATAATTTTCATTTCTTCTAATCTCCATTGACCATATAACCATTATAATTTGATTTCTACTAATCTCCAATCAATATTCTTCTAATATACTTTCCAATACTATCTAATTTTTATACTAAATCACTGATTATTGCATACTTTATACTTTCTTCCTAATTCTGACTGACTTAATGACTTTATACTGACTTCATACTGACTGCTTACTAACTGTGTCCTCTTTTCTTTATACTGACTTTACTATCTTGAAAATATCCCCAACGTACTAACTATATACTGACTGCTTACTGACTGACTGACCGACTGACTTCATACTAAATATTTACTGACCGCCTGACTGACTGACCTCATACTAACTGTGTCTCTCTAACTGTGTCTGTCTAACTGACCTTATACTGACTTCATAGTAACTAACTAACTGTCTGACCATTCACCGAGTATTTATATCTCCGAGTATCCAAATCACCGAGTATTTATATCTTTTCATTGTTCCAGAATCATCTGGCAAGAAATCATATTCGAATTGTTCTATTTCCTAAATATATGAATGTTCTCGAAAAAGTATATGTTCGATTATGTCCATTTCACAGACATAACCATATTCGCGAAGGTTCTACCGTAAACAAAGGTTAAATTCTGTGTTCTAGAGAATTCGTTACTTTTCTATCGAGAATTTTATTGACATTTAGGCTTTTTAGATCAGAATATAAACTTATATGTAAATTAAACAACCTAAATTAATAAACTACACTATTTCAAATCCGTAACTATATGTAAACTAAACATTTCAAATTAACAAATAACCCCACTTTATATTCGTAACTATTATTTAACTGTCTGTCACTTATTCAGAGTATATTTGGTTGCCTATGCACATGGCTCACTTAAATATATCATAATTATAAAAAAAAACTTTTTACACTTATTATATGCTAATTTCTTAAAAATACCCTCATATAAATAATTTTTATAATATTCCCTAGTATATAACTTATTAAAATAACCAAATACTTTTTATATCTAATATTATCTATTTATATATTTTTATATATTAAGATATTTTAGTTATTTTTTTTTAAACACTATTTTTCTTTCTCCTATGTTTAATATCATCTCAATATATATATATATATATATATATATATATATATATATATATATATATATATATATATATATATATATATATATTTATATATGCTATTTTTTATGTAGTTTTCTAATATCAACCCGCTTAGAATAAATATATGATGACTAGAAACACATTGATCGACAGTAGTGAATCGATGTGAAGAACCGCTATATTGTAAAACTACTCGTGACGACGCCATCTTGTGACGATAATCCCGCGACGCTCGCCTTAGCATTTTACTACAGAGAGAAAAGTAATACCACGCCAGTATAGAAGCTTCGCTTCAAAAACGTTTTATTTTATTTCTTATGAATGGAACTTGTTGAGAGAAGTGTTAAATTTTAAGATTTTGAACTTGAAATTTTTTTTTCATAATTTATGTGTTATATCGCAAAAGATATTTTCACATAAAAGCAGTGTGAAAATCATATAAATAAATCCAACCATTTGAGTACAATATTTAAAATAAGTAAAATGTTCTTAAATGTAATAAAACTCCCTACAAATTTAACAAAACTCCTTTTTTTATATAATGTCAGTTTCCTGAGTAATATCGTCGACTTCTCTTTTTTTTATGTCAAATGCCGCGATTGCATCTTTTTCACGGACGATTTACAACAGATATAATTTACTGGAAGCTGCATTCAGGACGAACTTTTCTATAACGAAAAACTTCATCCTAGATACATCTAAAGTTGAACAGTAAAACTTTTACTTAAATAGAGATCGAACTTTGCAAGGAGTTTTATTGAGCTTTTCTAAATAACTTCTAAGCACCTTCTTCATATAATAACATGCAGCGTTTTAAAATCCATTAGTTTTACGAAATTCACCAGCACTTCGACCTACCCCTAAACGTGACAAGAAACTCAATCACGCAGAAAATTGGAGTAAAAAACAAGATATTTTGTAATCGCTTGTGAAAGTGGAATATGACGCTTTAAGTGCCATGTTTGAATATTAAATCGCAAAATGAGAGATATACAAATACTGCTAGATTTATATTATATTCAGACATCTTTTAGCGGTCAGGGTTAAACTGGAACGTAATTAGGTAATTTACAATTATAACAATTGTAATATGTATATAGCCGATAATCTGAATGACTTACAGATATTAACAAATCGCATAACAGAAGTCAGCAACAGATACGGGCTAGCTCTTAACATAAAGAAAACCAAATTTATGACAATTAGTAAAAAACCAGTACTAAACGCTTAACTTACAATCAACCAACAGAATATCGAAAGAGTCGAGCAATATACATATCTAGGCACCAATTTAAATAGCCAATGGGACCACTCAACAGAAATTAAACAGCGAATAATAAAAGCAAAAGCAGCATTCGTTAGAATGAGAACCGTTTTCAACAGTCGAGACATATCATTAAAAACAAAATGCCGTCTATTGAACTGCTACATATTCACAGTTCTGCTCTACGGAATGGAAGCATGGACACTGACTGTTGCATCTATGAATCGGCTCGAAGCTTTCGAAATGTGGTGTTATAGGCGCATCTTACGTATATCCTGGGTTGACAGAGTTACTAATGTAGAGGTCATGCGTAGAATGGGGAAAGAATGTGAAATTCTCATGACCGTCAAAACTAAAAAGTTGGAATATCTAGGACATGTAATGAGAAATCAAGAACGTGATGGCCTTTTCCAGCTGATTCTCCAAGGGAAAGTAAATGGTAAGAGAGGACCGGGAAGAAGACGCATTTCCTGGCTTCAAAATTTACGAAAGTGGTATAACACGACTAGCACTGAACTGTTCCGCGCTGCAATAAACAAAGTAAAGATAGCCGTGATGATCGCCAACATCCGGAACGGATAGGCACTTTAAGAAGAAAGTAATATTAACCAAAAATAAATTTAATCCGCAATCAGTAACGCCGTTATATTTTATCGAAACTTTTTATCGTTCTACTACTTTCAAGGATCTTTATCGAGCGCCCTCTAGGATCTCAATAGCATTGTAATTGTAAACTTTGGATTTTTTTTAAAAGGTATAAATTTATGGTTACAATTATTTTTAACACAAAAATGATTAAGTACGTATCATAAGAAAACAAGCTTTTTTGCAATTGATAAAAAGGCCATACATTAATGAATAATACATCAATAAGTATGGATACAAATACTTGTTGAAGTTGCAAGAAGAACCAGAGGATTGTAGTTTCTTGTGTAGTGCAGCGGTATAATATTGATACGTTTAATTTTTTATACATTCATTATAATTAAAAAAAAATGATGACTTCCCAAAATCATTTCAGTTTTATTTTAAAGCAAATTGTTAAATGTTTTTATTTCTTTTAAATTTAAATTTTGTATTTTCGAATCAACAGAGAAGAAGCCAAAAACTACAGAAGATAAATGCCATTATGTAGTTTTTAACAACTTAACCCCAATTTACACCCTTATACAAGTTGTTGTGCGCATGGGAGTACCGGTACGGAACGAATACCTATATACGTTAAGCTTTGCAGACGATCAAGTAGTGATTGCACAAGACCAAGACGACCTCAGCTACATGATGAAGAAACTACAAGAAGAATATACCAAGGCTGGCCTAGATATTAACCTCGCGAAAACAGAGTACCTATCTACAAGTGAAGAAGACATAGAAGATCTACAGATTGATGACAACGTAACAATCAAAGGAAAGGATAAATTCAAATACTTGGGGTTTATAATCACGAAAAAGGCAACATCAGAGAAAGAAATTACACAAAGATTAGGACAAACAAGAACAGCAATCCGACAACTTAATTCAGTATGGTGGGATAGACACCTAAATATGAAGACAAAAACACAGATTTATAAAAAATTAGTGCGAAGTATTATGACATATGGGGCTGAAAATTGGATCATAAACAAGAAAAACCGCAGTAAGATAGTAGCAACAGAGATGGAATGCCTGCGAAGATGCTGTAGAGTAACAAAAATGGATAGGAGAAGTAATGACAAAATAAAGCAAAGAACATCAATAGAGACAGACATACTAACATATATAGAACAAAAAAGACTAATGTGGTATGGACATGTAAGAAGAACTAGTGACAGCAGATGGATAAAGAGAATAACCGAATGAAGCCCAGTAGGAAGGAGGAAAAGAGGACGACCCCGAAAATCCTGGAGGAATGAAGTAGACGACGCCATGAGTAAGAGAGGCCTAAACGATGGAGAATGGAACAACAGAGAGAGATAGAAACGGTTGAGCGGCGGAAGGCAGTAAATACTGTAGAATCCCTGAATATATATATACAAGTTGTTCACTTTATTAAAGACAAGCTGGGTATCAAGAAATATATTAGATGGTATGCCCTCCTTCAATATTCTGACACAGCGAGTGGTTCCTCATTCAAAATAGGCATAAAATCTAAAACCACCATTGACTTATGTAATTATGTAATAAAGAAATTCATCCGAGCCTTCATCTGAGTCAAATATGAATCCAAAGAACATCAAAAGCCCCGTTAGCTTGGAAAATTCAATTACCATTATAAGTAACAACAAAAGTAGAGTGGAAGATACTAAAATAGTCACAGACAAGCAGGCAATCGAAATTTGCAAATCTAAGAATGCTTTCCATTCTCATATTAACTTCATTAAGAAGGATACTTTGGACCATCGATAAATCTGGATTCTTTGACCCCACCGAGAGTTAGATTAACCAATAACTCGAACAGTCGATATCTTTTAGCAAGATTAAGGAACCCGGATATCTTAAAAGCCATTAAACTACATCTTGCTTTTCTACACGACCAATCTGCTTTAGTATGTTACGAAGAATTCACCAACACAAGCTTTAAACTCTTTTTGGCTTCCGAAGGACTTCCCACTAAGACTGAAGATCTCCGAAAAATACTTCTAGAATTTAATGATGCCTATGGAATTGAAAAACTGAGGTGAAAGCTGATCTTGCTGGTTTTACCGGGAAAGTCACCGAAACTACTATTTTGTTGCCTCTCCAAAACAAATTTTTTAAATAATATGACGTATTCTGTGAGACTAGAAACCTCAGATTATTATAATGATGACAACTTTAGCATGGTTCTAATTAATATTCGTTCTATAAGATATAAAACAGTTAAATTATTTTTGTTTCTAAAGGAATTAGGATTTCCCCCGGTAGTTGCGGTTACCGAGCACTGGCTTGAAGTCAACGACCCTTTTTTTTTAGAAAAATATACCACAATTACTAGGTATGATCGTTTAAGTTCAGCTCACGGTGGTACCCTAATTCTTTCTACAAATAATGATTTCTCTTCTATAACAAAATATGACTTTCTGTTAAATGAATCCTTTTTTGAGTTTTCATTGGTTTATGACAAGAATCTTACTCATATTCTTTGCATTTATAGATCACTTGACTTGAATATTAATTACGCTGTTGCTTGTACTACCAAATTATTCCTGGTCAATATATTTAAATCGTATGGTTTTACAATGCACGTTAATTCTCCTACAAGAATTACTAAAACAGCATCTACCATAATTGATTATATTGTCTGAGATTTGTTACTTCTTGATGTACGTTCTACAATTATTAATGCAGGACTCACTGACCATGAAGCAGCATATACCAAGTTTTACGCTCTTAACAAACAATTCTCGAAAACCCAACGTTTAGATAGGATTTTTTCCGCTCAGAACTTTCGTAAATTCCAAAATTTGTGCTTGATTTGTGGGTGGCACTTTCCCTCTGTGGACGTAGACTATAACTTCAGTGATTTTTTAGATAAGTTTGTCTGTATTTCAATAAGGCATTTCCTTTAATTATAATTAATTCAAAACGTTACGAACCCTGGACTACCAAAGCTATCTGCATATCAGCCAAGAATATACGTTCACTACTGTACATCAAGAAATTTACTATCAACGTCAACACTGCATATATCTTCAAGTACAGAGGCACCTATCTAAAACTTATCAAAACCGCTAAAAAAATGTACTACAAGAATTTTCTGGGAAGCTCTAAAAATGTTGCAAGGAACACTTGGTCCATAATAAACGATCTCTCAAATAAAACTAACACAGCTCAAACATTTTCTCTTCCAAACCCTGAAAATCTAAATGACTACTTCGTTAATGAGAGTAAAAATATAACATCTGCTATTTTGCCATAACAAGTCCGTATTTCCTATCTCCCCAATTTAAAAAATGTGTCGAATTCATTCTTTATAAGACCAGTTGATAAATCTGAACTGATCCAAATAATCAGTAGTATCAAAAGCATATCTTCCTGTAGTACTGATGGACTATCCAATAAAATTTTCTTCAAGGTCCCAAAAATGCGTTGGAGGTCCTGGTCTCACTTATTAACGATTCCTTTGAAAAAGGTATATTTGCAGAGTGCTTAAAGACAGCCATTATTATTCCCCTTCTTAAGGGTGGTGAAAAATCTAATGTCTACAACTAAAGACCTATTGCCTTACTACCGGTCCTATCCAAAATTATAAAAGCCCGACTTATGTCCTTTCTCGTTGAAAACAACATTTTATCACAAAGTCAGTTCGGCTTTTTATCCAATATATGTACCAGCGATGCTATGTAGTTTTGTATTTCATGAGGTCTATCAAGCACTAAACAAATATCTTTATACTGCCACTTTTTTTATGACTATGCCAAAGTTTTTGATTGTGTAAATCACGACATTTTGATAAAAAAACTAAATTTCTACGGAAATCGAGGTATTTCTTTGAATTGGTTCCAATCTAACTTGAGGAATAGGAAACAATTAGTTAGAGCAAATTATACTGACTCTAGTCACAAAAGCGTTGTATGTGGAGTACCACAAGATTCAGTACTGGGTTCTCTACTTTTTCTTATCTTCATAAATGACATCACTAACTTAAAATCGAAGGAAAATTTTTTCTTTGTGCTAATGATACCAGTATTACCTGGAGGAACTCTAATATTGCAACTTTTCCTGCGATTATAACTTCTGATCTACTTAAAATAAAAACCTGATCTGATTCGAATTAACTCTCTTTTAACGTGGATAAGACATTATCCTATAAAGGAGCTCTTCAACCCTTGCTTCTTAATAACAGTCAGATCAGTATCGTTGATTCTGTCAAATTTCTTGGTATTTTTATATACAGCAACCTTAAATGGTCCCTTCATATCGATTTGTTAAGTAAGAAAGTAGCCTCAGCCTGCTATACAATAAGATCTGTTTCAAAAGAAATAAATTTAGCTTCTTCCAAAATAACATACTTTTCTTTGTTCGAGTCTCATCTACGATATGGCCTTCCTTTTTGGGGTTCTAGTACAGCTGCCCAATCTAATGTTATTTTTAAATTACAAAAAAGAGTAATACGATATCTTTTTGGCCTCAGTAGAATAACACATTGCAGAAGCTACTTCAAAAATAACGGGATTTTAACTCTTTCCTCGTTATATATTCTAAAACTGTTTGCTTAATACGTAAACACCTACATGTTTTTCCAGCAAAACCTAATCGTGACTAATCCACCAGAAATTCAAGCTTCGATTGTGTATTTACCAGTGTATTTGCCGATCCCTACCACTGAGTTAGTAAAGAAATTTATATTATATTCGGCAAGAAAATTATACAACCATCTCCCTTTTGCAACTTAAATCTACAACTTATTTCCTTAACTTCCGTAAATGGACAAAAGCCTATCTATCTGAAAGGCCTTATTATTCAGTGGCAGAGTTTCATAACGAATAACTAAGAAATTACAGTTTAGGTACAAGCAACAAAGTATTTTTATATATTATATATTTGGGTATCACATGCAGGAGCTTAAACTTATGCGCAAACTACTTCGTAAGGTTTTATTATTCAATTTGCAATTTAGTAAAATTTTGCAATTGATTGTATATTTTATATTATGCATTATTTTGTGATATAAAATTTATGTAATTTTAGTAAATTTTAGTTGTTATTGTTATTTTTTAACTTTTCGTAAGCTTTGTCCATAAAATTCTACAATTTTCAGTGACAATAAAGCATATTTCTATTCTATGCAACAACAGATAGTTGAGTTTAAATGTACCATCATAAACAACTAAAAGTACCATCTTGAAAAATCCATGTCTTGTCCAAAAAACAAATATGTATAGACCTTCATTTAAAAAAAAATTTTAAAAAATATTTAAAAAATTTTCTTAATAAAAGGTATATTAATAAAAACCCTATCGGGCTACATCACAGATCGTTTTCGGAATAACTATTTCATCATCAGTGATATCTAGATGTACATACATGTTTTATGCCCCTAAATATATGGATAAATTCCTTTAAAATTAGTTTGATTAACTTTGAATTACATATGTCAAATATATTTCTTTTAAAAACAATTTTGGGTAACTCCATTAAACCACTTGTTGGATTATCTTTTTTATAACGAAAACCTATATTTATTTATAAATTATTAATATATACATATTATTATATATTATTTATATAATTATTATTTATAAGGGACAGGCTTATATTTACCGCCGCTGCTACTCTCTAAAAATAAAAACTTCCATATAACCTCACTTTACCTCAAAATGAAATAAGATTGTTTAAAAATGTAAAATTAAATATTGCTCTCAACATTTTATATCACTATTTAAAAATAAATAGCACAAATAATTACTCACATCTCTAATTGCTTCAAAAGGAAGTAATATAGATTGATGGACACGTTCCGTCTCAAAATAGGTATATGACCATTTTTTGGGCACAACTTCCTAAAGCTTATGGCATTTTAAAAATTTATAAAGGTTTATCATTTCTCAAAAGAACTTTTTTAGTTTAATTCAGTGGCGCACCCAGAATTTGTCTGAGGGGGGGGTTTGAAATTTTTTTATGCTACCTCCATTTTGAGCTCCTAAAATTTGGGTTTTAGTTTAACTTAAAGTACTAAAGATAGCAGTGCCAAAGATTCAGGTATTTATTATCCTGCCTACCAACTAAAATCACCCTCTCTTACTTGTGCGCAGTTGACTGTTGCACGTACCGTACTCCGAAAGTAGGATGGCCGCTGTAAGGCTGATGTAATTTTTGGAACACTCCCTTCTCTTATCTAGATCTTATCTATTGTTCTGAAGGTATTTTCTTGTGGCATTTTATTGTAATTACTATTTGATGGGTATAAGCCACAATTGAAGGTTAAAATAAGTTTATTGACGTTTGACATTAATCCAACTTGTAAATACAATACATTTTCCTTCAATCCGTGAGCATCGAGGTCTACCTCTTTTTCTTCTGCCAGGGCGCTTCCATTTGTACAGTTCCAAAGGGGCCAACGTTCGTCAGGCATTCTCAATAGATATCCAAACCATTTTGAACCTCTTCTTTCTATTCTGTCAATGACAGTTTCTGTAGCATTCATGTTATTTCTTATAGATTCGTAGGTCTTTCTTTCCTGCCTTGATGTTCTAGCACATCTCAAATAATAAATTTCAACTGCCATCAATCTTTTCTTCAGGTCTGCATTAATTGTCCATACTTCAGAGCCATAACAAAGAACTGATTCAACCATCGTTTGCCCTATTTTTTTTTTGTTCCTTTTGGAAATGTTGTGACCCACCATTAGTAGTTCAGACATCCTACAATTTTACGTCCCTGATTAATTCGGTGTTTAATTTCGGTTTCTCCCAAGCCGTTCTTAGCAATGAGTGCACCTAAATATTAAAATTTTTTCACTTGTTTGATTTCCACGTCCTCGTCTATCAACACTTTAAACCTTGCATCTGAATTGATAACTAAATATTCTGTTTTCTTCATGCTGACTTGTAATCCCCATTTTAAATATTCTCTTTATAGACGCTTTATCATAAATTCTAGATCATAAGAATCTTAAGCTAGGACGACTTGATCATCCGAAAAGTTCAGGGAGAACAGTACGTCATTTCCTATAGCGATTCCCATTCCCTGGCAGTGGTTTTTACAATTTTGGAGGGCTGTCTCAATATAAAAATAAACAGTAAGGGTGACATACTGCATCCTTGTTTTAATCCTTTAGTTACTTTTATTGGCTCTGATAGGCTCTATCCGATTTTTAGGTAAGTAGTGTTATCCCAGAATACTTCTGTGATTATTCCTAAAAGGTATAGACTAATGTCGAGTTGTAAAGCTTGCCACAATTTAACTCTTGGAACTATATCATACGCCTTTTCTAGATCGATGAAGGCTAGATGTACTTCTGTACTAACCACTATTCTTTTTTCTATTAGTTGTTGGAGTATAAACAAGTTATCAGTGCAAGATCAAAGATCAAAGATTCAAACGTCAATAAACTTATTTTAACCTTCAATTGCGGCTTATTCCCTTTAAAATAGTAATTAGATCTTATTTATGTCATTGGCCCGGTTGGTGCGTCTCTTCTTTTTCTTTCTTTTTAATGACTGCTCTGATGTAATTGTGAACACTATTCCACCCCTCCGTATTTCCTGTCATCTTCACGATCATCTCTCTTACAGTCATAGGGTTTATACCTATTTCTTTATTCATTCTGTTTCTCTCAACTGTACATCTATTACACTCCAGCATTGTGTGAGTAACAATGTCAAAATATTCGCAGTATAGGCATTTATCTGTATCTGCCCTTCTGAACCTATGAAGATACGCCCTAAAACAGACAATCTACCCAGTCCCTTAAGCTCGGGATCAGCATCTTGGTCCACTGGGCAACATCTTCCTTGTTGTTTCACTTTTCTTGCCATCTTTTCATTGATATTTCCCTTTCTTCTTTTTTTTTATAGCTGTTGTCAAATGCTTTCTTCTCTCATAGAGATGTCTCTTTTTTACTGCTAACACATGCAGAGGAACACAACCCGTGATAGTCCACAAGGCCGCCGCAGATACAGTCCTGTAGGCGCATGCTACTCGCAACAGACTCGTTCTGTCTACTTTTTCATAAGCCCAATATTAGGTATCTATATCTAAATATAATATTATTAATTAATGTGTAATTATTATTGTGTATTTATACAATAATTATTGCGTTCTATATATTTAAAGTGGTAATTTATTTATTAAATTAGAGTTTTGAATTTTTTGTATTTGTGTGTGAAAGACAAGTTACATTTTCCTACTATTCTTTATATATATTGTTTACTTTATATGGCCTGGGGGGTTTTAACCCCCAACTCCCCCCCTGGGTGCGCCACAGGTTTAATTTGCAGCAAGAATTGAAACAATAAAGTAAATAATTAATACGACCTAATCTCCAATTCTCAAACACAATAACAAAAAGCTGTGAGAAATGAACTGGCAATACTGAAATATTTTGCCAACTGATAATTTACTGAAAGTCACTATCAGAATCTATGCATAGGGAGTTTGCTGTATGGCTGTACAATAAAAGTTACTATAATGACATCACTTTATTCCTATCGTAAAAAAACTTACAACGTACAAACACTAAAAGGTTAAGAATTCATTTCTCGAAAACCGAATATCCGAATAAAAATTTAAGTTGCCGATAAAATAATCAATACCTAACATTTAAAATGATATATCAAACTATTTCCATTTTTTTGCGTTTTATGAAAGTTTTTATTAAATATTTTAGAGATAAAGGCCACTCCAGCTTTGGGGTTTGAAATTTGAGAATATCTCTATTTAAAAAATACGCCCATCTTAAACTTAAATTTGACTACGTCCAGCACTTCTTGGTTTTTTGCATCAATAACAAGAAAACGTTGTATGGTTAGATATATTCAAATTAAATTCAACAACACTATTAACGGTTTATGAATAATCATCAGACATTTACACCGTAGCTATTAATAATCCTTACTATTACATAGTAGGATAATAACTGCCGTATTTAATAATACCCATTGTATTCCTATCTGCTCCAAGTTTTTTTGTTATGAATTGCGGCTTTTCTGACTCACCAAGTCCGTTTCTGCATTGGAAAAGAGCTTTATGCACTAATTGTGGCATTGAAAAGCGTCTCACTACCTCTGGAGACAGATAATTATGCTGTTATGGGCTTTAATTACTTAGTCTTTCATATGGACGGGAAAAGCTTTCGTTTTAAATGCACGACTGTCATCTACTTTATTTAAGTCTTCATATAAAGTTGAATCGATGAAAATGAACACTTTAGTGCGACGCATGTGAATGCTAATTAAAAGAAGTATTTTATATAACTGTATTTTAAAAAGGCACGAAAATATTCCGAATTATTTATGCAGAAATAGAATAAAGTTTTTTGTTTAGTAATTTGTGTATATTTATAAAAAAATAATAATTCTGTACCAGGAAGAAGCCAACAGAAGTCTTTTACAGGCACCTAGAAATTGTCTTGTATATTAAACTTAGAAAGCTACATGTACAGTATCTCGGACATGTGATGCAGGGCGAGAAGTATGGCATCCTGCGACTCATAATGCAAGGAAAGATAGATGGCAGAAGAAGCATCGGAAGAAGACGAATTTCATGGCTCAAGAACCTGAGAGAATGGTTTGGATGCAGCTCAAAACAACTATTTAGAGCTACTGCCTCAAAAATTAAAATAGCTATGATGATTGCCAACCTCCGTAGCGGAGATGGCACCTGAAGAAGAAGAATATTAAACTTATTTATTTATTTTTAATAAATCTTAAACTAAGTTTAAAATGCGTTAGAAAAAACAGGGGACCATAACCCTTGAGTAATCGGGTACATGAAAATTACATGAACAGTCGGGTGGTGTCTGTGAGGCCCAGTTTTTATTTTACACAATACATTAGAAAATATTAAAATAAAACTATTTGATATAATTATGTACAAATTATTTTTTATTTCACTTTAATATATCTTATCCATTTTAAAACCAATGATAAAATAAACAAAATCTTTAAGAAAATGCAAAAAAAAGTTAGCAAAAATGTACTTCTCTTACATTTAACAAACAAAATTATAATCCTAATTTTAATTTTCATTGCAGTCTTCGTAAATCGGTTTAACATGCTCTAAGCATAGCCATTTTTGATATTTGACACAAAAATATCGTGTTTTACGATTTGAACAATAGGCGCAAGGACCTCGTATATTTGGACGCGGAGGCGGTGGATCTGCAGGTACTTCGCTTAATTTTTGGGGCATATTTCTGATATCCTTTTGTAAATGAGCGTCTCTTGCTCTTGTTGGTTAGCATGTTCTCTCTTGTCAAGGCCAAGCCAATTATTTTAGAAACAATCTTCGTTACGAAATTAGGTCGTTTTCATTTGCATTGCATTTATGTGTGACGTGAGAGTTTATGCCTGCAATATTGAGTAAATTATAGAAAATAACCATTGGCCATCTTCGAATGTTTCTGCCTATGGTACAAGCCGCACATTTCTGATCGACTGAGTAAACGCCCGATTTTGTAATGTTATAAAAAGTTATAATATTGGGCTTACAGGCATCTCCAGAATCTTCATCAATCGAGTCATCATAGTGAAAAGGTGATAACAGCGTCACGACTTTATTTTCTTTGGGATATACGACACCAAAGTAATACATTGGGAAAATGCAAACATAGACAAGTACTGTGGTCTATTGGGAACAAGAAGATCCTTTAGAATCCCCCTTTTATTTTTTCGAATTGTTGCAACAATTGTAATTTTTTGCTGCTCCAGTATGCGTTTAACAATTTCGTAACTTGTAAACCAATTATCCATGGTTATATTTATAGACGATCCAAACACAGGCTCATATATTCTTTCCACTAAATGGGTGGTTTTAGTACTAACGCCATACGGTATAGAAGCTGAGCTCCAACATATACTTCCACATTTACCGTGTAAAACCATTTGGCGTCCACTAAAAAACTACTTTTATGCCATATTTGGTTGGTTTATTCGGGATCTATATCTCGTTTTAGAGCATCTAGAGGAAATTGTTTTAATAAAATAGATTTTTATATACCTTTTTTCTATCGCTATATAGATGATTACTTGAGGCAGCTCAACAGGATAAAATGGATATTTTACTAAATGAATTCAATAACTTTCACCAAAAACTAAATTTCACATTAGAAGTTGAAAAAAATTGTCAAATAAATTTTCTGGACCTGATTTTACATAGGAAAAACAGCACAATAACTACTTTATGGTACACTCTAAAAACCTAGTCTTCGAGATATCTGAACTTCAACTCAATCATCCCTTATCTCGACGGAAATATGTAGTTATCGGACTCGCCGATAGAGCTATTAGCACTATCGCACTAACACTGAAGCAAAAACAGCACTAACACTTAGTTCATACCCACACCACCTTATCGACAATACTTTCAAATTGCGACTGCATACATTTTACAATAATACCAACAACAATAAAACCAACACGGTAAAGAAAAACTATCTCCTTTATATAAAAGGTTTACCAGAACAACTTGCAAATCTTCTGTCTAAACATAACATTACGGTTGCTCATACAGGGGACAATCTTTTGAAAAAGAATTTTACAAGACTAAAAACTATATTGGACAAACCAGTTAGCTACTTAACTCAACTTTATATATATATATATATATATATCATCATCATCATCATCATGTGCAGCTTTATCAACTGTTTCCAATTACGGTGCAGCCTCCCTTATTTCAATGTTATATGTTCTTATTATTATTCGACGATGTCTTAGTTATACGTTGTTCTAATAATTTGCGCTCATTTGCGCCCATATTTTTCTATCTTGTGCTATTTGAGACCACGTTGTTCCTGTTAATTTTCTAATATCATAATCCCATCTGAGATTCGGGCGCCTCTTTGGTCTCTTAGCGTTCCTGGGGTACCACATAGTTGTTCTAGTGGTCCATCTGTTATCTGTTCTTCTTGCCATATGTCCTGCCCATTGCCATTTCAGGGATTTTATTCTTTGGATTACATCAGTCACCTGGGTTTGCCTCCGTATCCATTCAATTCTTTTACGATCCCTCTTTGTTATCCCTAGCATACATCTTTCCATTGCTCTTTGAGTTACTTGGAGTTTCGACGTTATTTCTCTCTTTAATATCCAAGTTTCACATCCATATGTCAAGACGGGTAATATGCATTGATAAAATACTCTCTTCTTGAGGTATAGTGGCATTTTGGACTTGAAGACTATGGAATTTCGTCCGAATGCTGACCACGCTTGTTTTATTCGTCTGTTGATTTCCGGAAGTAGTGATCCCGATTTATTTATGAGCTGTCCCAGGTATATGTATTCATCTACTACTTCTAGCGAGGTTTCATTAATTTTTATTTCCACGTTGGCGATCAGATCATTGCACATTATTTTAGTCTTTGCTAGGTTCATTTTTAGGCCTACCTCATTGCTGGCTGTATTAAGGTCATTAATTTGCAGTTGTAATTCTTCAGGACTTCTAGCAATTAGAATGATGTCATCAGCGAATCTAAGATGGTTTAGGTATTCTCCATCTATACATAGACCTTGGTTGTTCCAGTCTAATTTCCGGAAGATATTTTCTAAGGTTGCATTGAAGAGCTTAGAGGATATGGTGTCTCCTTGTCGGACTCCTTTCTGAGTGGGAAATTCTGGGGTATTTTCATATATGCTTACTCTAGCTGTGGCCTCTTTGTATATATTTGCTAGCGTTTCGACATATGGTTTATCTACTCCTTGGTCGACAAGAGCTTCTATGACTGCTCTTGGGTATACGGAGTCAAATGCCTTCTCGAAGTCTATGAATGCTAGCGCCAGTGGTAGATCATATTCCTTTGTTCTGCTCATTACTTCCCTTAATGTTTGAATATGATCCATTGTGCTGAAGCCACTTCTAAAGCCTGCTTGCTCTCGGGGTTGTGCAGCGTCAAGTGTGTTCTGTATTCTGTTGTTAATGATTTTGTTGAATACCTTGTATATCACAGGTAGCAAGCTGATCGGTCTATAATTTCTAATGTCTTCCTTGCTACCTTTCTTGTGAATAAGGATTATGTTGGCTGAATTCCACTTTTTTGGAATATGTCTCGATTTTAGGCAGTCTGTGTATATTTTTGCTAGGATTTTCCAGCAAAAGTTGTTTTACCAGCAATCTTTAGAAGTTCGGCTGTAACACCGTCATTACCGGCTGCCTTGCCGTTCTTCATGCTCTTAAGAGCTGCCTCTACCTCATCCACGAGAACATCTGGTACATCTTCTTGAACCGCAATTTCTTCTTCGCCTATTTCTTGTGCTTCCGGAGCTTTATATAGACCCTCGTAGAATTCGGTTATATGTTTTATTATTTCATCCCTATTTGTGATCCTTCCGTTGTTGTTTCCCAATGCTATTATTTGCTTTCTACCGATTGTCAACTTACTCTTGGTTTTCCTATAGCTTTTACGGTTTTCGATTGTATTTTGTACAAGTCGTTCATTGTAGGTTTTTATATCTTCTGCGATCTTTTTCCGTATTACTTTGCACAGTTCGGTATATTTAATTCTATTAATATTGGAGTTAATTTTCATTTCTCTTCGTTGTTTCAGGAGAGCTGTTGTTTCATCTGAAAGTTTTCTATTGCTGTTGTGTGCTTGTGATCCTCCAACTTCTTTGGCGCAATTTAAGATTGTTTCCATTAAGTGTATATATGTAATATATATACTTGCAATGCTGAATGTGTTCAGGAGAGCTGTTGTTTCATCTGAAAGTTTTCTATTGCTGTTGTGTGCTTGTGATCCTTCAACTTCTTTGGCGCAATTTAAGATTGTTTCCATTAAGTGTATATATGTAATATATACACGTGCAATGCTGAATGCGAGCCTCCGAGACCACATAACAAACCGACAAATCAGGCAAAGATCAGGAGTTCAAGACGTCATCGAAAGAACCACGAGACTTAAGTGGAACTGGGCAGGACACTTAGCCAGAACACAAGATGGACGATGGACAAGACGAATTATGGAATGGAGGCCCAGAAATTATAAAAGAAGCCGAGGACGACCACCGACTAGATGGACCGACGACATAAAAAGAGTAGCGGGAAACTGGCTACAAGCGGCCCAGTGTAGAGAACACTGGAAAGAACTGAGGGAGGCCTATGTCCAGCAGTGGACGGGATTGGCTGATTGATGATGATATATATAATATATATTACATATATAGATATATGTCTTAGTATCATAACAATTTTATATATATATATATATATATATATATAAAATTGTTATGATACTAAGACATATATCTATATATGTAATATATATTTCTTCACAAAAATTAATAATTAATTATTTAGACATAATAATTTTGATTTTGATCTCACTTCTTGCGCCTAAACCATCTGTTACTGGGTTTAGTTCGTATTCAACTAAAGACCCTCATCACTGCTAATACAATTCTTAAATTTGCTGACGTATAACAAAAATGGGTAAATAATAGAAAAATGCACATTCCGATCCCACTAAATTTTCGTTATCTCGAAGAAGCGCCGAGACGAGACGTTCCATTTGAAGAATTACCTCATAAATTTACCACAGAACTTCTACCAATCTCCACAAAAATTTCCATTGCGAGCGGTCAGGGATAACAAGTTTCTTCGAAAATTTTAAAAATATTAAGATAAATCTCTTGTCATTTCTGGCGAGTCTTTTCTTCGTCGTTCATTTCTGGTAGATAACAGAAGTAATGGTTAACTTAAATCAGAACAATTTGATATCCTTTACACGGTTAAAAAGAATTTGTGCAAATATTGTTCAAGTAAAAACAATTTTCAATACAGGTTGGTTTTAGTAATTCGTATTGGGAAGGTACACCTGTCATTATCAAAAAATTAAAACGCTTTTTATTCCGCGATTTAAATCTTTTTTTGTCAAAGTATTTAAAAAAATGTGGTGTGTTGTCATGTGAGTTTATAAATTACACCTAGTTTATTAGACCTTAGTGTAATCAAACAATATGTTAACCAGGTGTAATCTTCGATACGCTGACGGCACTGCTATGTTATGTGATGATCTCCAGGGCCTAGAAGAGTTATTTGATTATGTAAACGCAACAAGAAGAGTAATGGGTCTAGAAATGAATGCTTCTAAGACAAAATTTATGATATTTATTCGCGATAATGCTTCCCTACAAAACGATCAACAAAACATTTGGGGAGCTACACATTTTATATATCTATATTTGGAATGCTAAATTACAGACCAACTGGATCCATGTAAAGACACCAAATATTAAATTAAAGCACCTTGCACAACGTTTCTAAAATTAAAATCATTCTTTTGTACCCACAGCTTAATCCTAAAATTACAAAGAATAATAAAATGCTATATTTGGTCAGTGCTGTTATATGGCACCAACACCTGGACTCTAAAGCATGCATTAGCTTTTTAGGGCCTGAAGATGCTGTAATAATTTAACAGCGAAGTTGATAGCTCATTCTCTTTTACCAACTTTATTAAAACCTATAACGGATTGTCAGTAGAAGAATTATTTCCCTAACATTCAAGAATATGTGCCGATACCAGCAATATCTTCATCATTTCAAAACATAACACTTGGTTATAAATACCAAAAAGATACGTATTCTGTCAAAATAACACATTAAATAAACAGAAGAAACTCACTGTAACTATAAATTCGACGTAATCTAAAAGGAATTTTTTTTTAAATGCCAGACAAAAATTTAAAGCCAGTCAAAAAAAATAAAATTTTATTTTGAATTCTTAAATAAAGCATTAAAATTTGTGTTTCGTTAAAAAGAATATCTTTCTGCGAAACAAGAAGATCTTTTTAAATCACGACATAATGGTAATTGAAAGAAACATTAAATTTTAAATATTCCCACTTATCTCTATGAATACCTTGGCAAGCTCTTATCTCCAAGATATTAACTTTACCTCAACAAAGCAAAAAGAGGCTTAAATTATGTCCCTCCAATAAACTGCAGACTCCAAACCGGCACTACAATCTTGATAGAAAGAAGGAAATTCAACGAAATTCATTATGTTAAATACATCGCGAAGACTTTCCGAGCTATGAACTTTTTGATTAACTCCAATTTAATAATTTTTCAGGAGCCATTTCCATCCGATATTACGGACGGCAAGAATTAGAAATGCTTTCCAGTTGCTCGTAGAATGAGGAGAATTCTCAGAGAAGTAAAGTAAAGCCGATTATTATGGAGGATTTGAATTCCATTTCGTTCCTTAGAATTTACCTTAGTGTTAGGCCCGCAGAATAATTTCTGTACTATTCAGCCGGTTCAGTTTTTTCCGCGAAAGAATTATTTCAAGAAGTGGGGAATTTTAATTACCTGATGTGAATGGCATTGTCGACGATTTAGTTCGTGAGGCTTGTGTAAGCTCTAATATTAAAAAAAAACGCGAAAAAACATTCATCTCTGTAACGTTACAAACACATGTATGTTATTTTTCTTCAAATAATTATTTTATTCTAATTTATTTTGATTTTATTCGTTTGTTAACTTTTTTGTTTTACTATTTTTCTTGTAAAAATAGTTGGCGCTCAACTCTTCTTTTTACTGAATTCTCTGTTTAATGATTATTTTTTAATTTAACATTTCAATAATTTAAGTTCATTACTCACTGGCCCCCGAATACTAACTTTTATTTGGTTCCAACTGGTTAGAAACTTGTTTTTGTGTTATTAATTCCGAATTCCGATTGGCAGATATTACTTCAAAATAATATAGGTAGAGATTAATTTTTTTGTATTTAAACTAGAATTATTGTTGAGAAATCCATTTTACTGTTCAATCCACTTCTTAGGTTTTTTTTATATATTGGACTTTGACTTGTCCCCTTTTTGGTGGGATACCCCAACTACCACGTGAAGTACACCACAATTGTAGCAAGCTGATGCAAATGACGTGGCAAGCCTACAATCTTATGTCACAAATAAACGGCCCACGTTGGGGCCAATATAACGAATTTGTGTTAAAAGTCGATGTGACAAATTGAAATAAGGGAAATTAAGGAAATTAACGTTTCGCCTTTTTGCCATTTTCCAAAAAGGCAAATAGTCGAAAGCAGTAGTTAAGTATTTTTATTTACTATAGACCGACAAACCCAGGAAATAAAAAAGTTTCTATTTAAAAATTCACGATCAGGTATATATATTTATATATATATATATATATATATATATATATATATATATATATATATATATATCTCGTATTATCTAGCGACTTTTTGAATGCAGGAGTGAATTTATAAGTATCAGAACTTTTTTACGAACCATTTTTTTTCACTTTCGTTCCATTAGTTTATTAGTAGGCTTATTAATTTAAGTACATTCTCATACAAATCATTAAGTCAGGTTTTTGTCATTCGTACTATTATCATTAAAAGTTTTAGTAAATTTCTAATATTATATATTATACAGTGTGTCCGTAAAGTATGGAATAAATTCGATATTTCTTAAATGAAAAGCCTTTTTAAAAAAATCTAAAACACGTTGATTTTTAAATTTAACGTTCTACATTTTACAATAACTTTTCATTATACAAGGTGATACCCATTACAGTGATGACGTCATCGGCTCTTTTTTTAAATATAACACCCTGTATTTTAAGACATTTTGAGAGTGATAAAAATGAGCTGATTCCAAAAAAGTATAATACTGGGGGTCTAACGGATATCATTTGAAAGATATGCGCTTAGAAAATTAATTTTTATTGATTTATAATATTAATAAATTATAAAGAAATTATAATAAATAACTTGAAAGAATCCAGTAATTAATACATGACTTATTCTTAAATGTTCGAATTGTAGCCCTTGTTGTATTTGACAGTAACCCAAATGTTGTAAAAATTCTTGTAGAACCTTGTTTATGCTTTCTTGAGAAGTATTGTTTATTTCTTTACGAATTCTTGTTTTTAAGTCTCCAATATTTGCAGGTTTCGTTTTATAAACAACATTTTTTAAATGACCCCACATAAAATAATCTAAATGATTGATGTCTGTCGACCTCGTTTAATTCCTGTACAACTGTGCATTTTACTTACCTTACTTACTATTACGTACTTTGTGTACCGTTGTTTTGCAAACATCGAGATCACAACTAACCTTACAAACAGCAGTGTACGCATCTTCTTTAAAAGCAAGTAGAACATCTAATGTTGTAACATAATTTACAAAGAGACGACCTGATTTGCGTGCATTTTCAACCGTATCAGTTTCTCGAAATTTCTTTTCAATCTTACTTACTGTTGACTGCGTGATGAGTATTTCTGGATATTTATCATTAAATAAATTACACACTCAATCACCATGAGTATTTCAATTCTTTGCTTTACACTCAAATTCATTTCTACTTAAAATTAATTCTAAGCAATAATACAGAACATTCACTAATTAATACAATTATTGTACTACTTAATTGTTATTGAACGTTACTAAAAATAATTACAGTTTACCAAAAACTAGAAGTAGGCTACTTTTTTGCGATTGATAATAAATAATTTATTTTCTAAGATATAATAAATTGCCTTTATTTAGTCTGTAAAAATTTACAAACAAGACATACATGAGGCGAAGTCTAGCTAGAGCTACTCCACTTAACCTCAAGTTTATAAAATCAGTTTGAAATAAGTAGAACATGAAACAAAAAATTATTTATAAATTGACATAAATAATAATATAATATTGAAATGGTAGAAATAGTCATGTGGCTACTAGAAAAATAAGATAGGGAAAATAATTTGTGATGTTATGTGATAAATGATATTGATGATAAATAAAAACAAAACAAAAATTCTAAAAATTCTAATGGTAACAATTACGACAACAATATACTATATAATAATAATAACGTTACTGCGATTGTAGTAAAAATTTCTTATAATGCCGCTTCATGAAATCAAGAGATTTACCTCTTAAATTTTTTGTTAAACTATTAAACACTAAAACAGCATTGTAAGTAAACGATCGCTGGAAAATAGCTAGTCTATATCTTGGCAGCATAAGACTATGAGGATATCTCAGATCCAGATTATGAGCGTCTCCACGAAATACTAATTTGTTCCTTAAATAAATAGGATTTGACGACGAAATAATTCGATATATCAATGAGACGAGGTGATATTTGTATAAATTATCTATTGTTAGCCATTGAAGTTCTTTAATTTTGCATGATACACGATCATATTTTTTTATGCCAAAAACAAATCTGCAACAATTATTTTGAATTTTTTGCAACCTCAATTAAGAATTGACATAACCATAGTTTCACAAAGTAACTTACGAAATTTAAAGTTTAAAATGCCTTTGCTTCTATACAGTTGACGCATAACTAAATAGCACTTTTTTACTAAAAGGGTGACATGCTCTTGAAAACGTAGCGTACAGTCATATATGAATCCTAAGTTTCTGCAACTATTAACATTTTTTAGAGGTTCATTTTTATAATTAGTTTTAAGTTATCCTGAACAGTGGCTTTATAATTTTTTGAACAATATAACAAAGAATTACATTTTTTAGCATTAAGTTTAAGATTATGTCTAGTGGAGTAAGTACAAATAGATTCCAAATCCTGATTTATTTTTTGTGACGCTTGATTTACAGAGTTAGGTTCAAAAGAGAAATACAGTTGTGTGTCATCTGCAAAAGAGTGCAATTTCAGATTATTTAAAGATTTATACAGGTCGGATATATATATTGAAAAAAGAAGAGGATCAAGAACCGAACCTTGAGGCACCCCTGAATTGACAGATGCAAATTCTGATGAACTATTATCGATTATGACCTTTTGATAACGATTTACCAAATAAAATTTGAAAAACTGTAATGAGGTATCATCAAATCCAAAATATTTCAATTTAGCACACAGAAGAGCGTGATCAATAGTGTCGAAGGCTTTAGAAAAATCAAGCAAGATGACTGAGGTTGCTTTTCCTTCATCAAATGATCGAAGTATATTATCGGTTAAGTCAAGAAGCAGGGTCGTTGTACTAAACTCTTTTCTAAAGCCTGATTGTATACACGTAACTACATTATTTCTGAAAATATAATCGTATATCTGTTTATAGATAACCTTTTCTAAAATTTTTGACAGTCCCGGTAGAATGCTTATTGGGCGAAGATCATTAAGTGATTCAGGTTTATTTGATTTGGGCAGTGGTTTTACCAAAGCGTATTTCCAAGTGTCCGGAAAATAACCTACCTCCAAACAACAATTTATAATGTGCGTAATATAAGGAGCAGTAATAGAAAGGGAGAGTTGTAGCATCTTTGCAGAAATATTATCACATCCAACAGCTTCCGATTTTAACCCTAATATAAGTGATTTAATTTCATCAATAGTGGCCATTTTAAACGAGAAAATAATATCTGGGTTGAAAATATTTGACTGATACCATTGGGTTGTCTTAGGACAACAATTTACAGGGCTAAAGACAGATGTAAAATAATTATTTATAGATATAGGATCTTTAAGCTCCTGAGGGATCTCTATAACTGGTTTATTTACAATTTTGAATAACCTCACAGCTTTCCAAAGATCTTTTTTATTCAAAGAAGCAGACCGATAATTTAAGTAACCATTCTTCTCCAAACGGACTGCGTTAGTAACTGCGTTTCGAAGATCTTTATAGTAACTATAGTCTAAGACGTTTTTAGTTTTCTTATATTTGGCTAAAGCAGCATTACGAGTTTTTATCATATTCTGTATTGTGGGTGTTAGCCACGGAGCATATAATCTTTCAGATTATATCCATTAGACCCGAGTATTATACTTTTTTGAAATCAGCTCATTTTTATCGATCTTAAAATGTCCTAAAATACAGGGTGTTCCATTTAAAAAAAGAGCGGATGACGTCATCACTTTAATGTGTATCACCTTGTATAATGAAATCTTATTGTAAAATGTAGATCATTAAATTTAAAAATCGACGTGTTTTAGATTTTTTTTTTAAAAAGGCTTTTCATTTAGGAAATATCGAATTTATTCCATACTTTACGGACATACTGTATATTATAAAATGAAAAACAACGAAGATCATATTATAATAATTGACATACGTGACAATTTTATAGACATCAAGTTATGTAACCAAAATCCAATCATTTCTAATAGCCTAACTAGTTCCCTTATAGTGTGGTTTTCAAATGAATATGTCACCGCATCCTATTTAGGGACGAAATTACTCGGCAGCTAATGAACGGTCAAATTATCCCGCATCACATCACCTCCCTTCTAGTATTCTACAAAGTTCTACTAATAATCCTGTCACGGATTTTGTTAGGGTATATATTACGTCATGTATACCCTAATATGGCGCAGAAACTCGACAACTAAGTAACTCAGCTTAGTTAAATGATATGAACTTTTGGTTTTAAAAAAAGGTACTGTTTTGTACCACTGTCAAATCATATAAGTTCTACTTCTCATAGAAGTTCAAAGAGAACTGATATCTAGACCGCTTCTATTCTAAAGGGCGTTGATTCAAAAACTTTTACTAGGTGTTTATGAAAAATAAAAGAAATTTAATCTTTAATTTAAATGATATATACAAGTTGCATGAATAAATGAAACCTACATTCAATTTTTTTTGGTTTGGGTAGATGCATGGACGTGGAAAAGTTTTTTGCTATTAAGAGAAAACGGATGAAGGATCCATTGGTGGGGAGAATGAAAAATTATGCATTGATCTAGTTTTAATATCCTCTAACAATACTTTTTAGAATCAGATGACACCTACACGGATGCCAATTTTTCCTTCCTCTATTGAAATATTACTATTGTGTGAGCGACCACTTGAAGTGACTTAGAAGTCTTAGAAGACTATTCCACTTTGCCAAAATTTTTTGTGTGTTCACATCTTATGTAAACATTCACTGGAAGATGTGTTCTTAAAGACTAGAGACTAGATTTTTCAAAACTTGAGGGTAAAAAATGTCAATAACAAATAACCTGGAACAAAATAAAGGCTACAGTACGCTGGCGAAACGTTTGTGGGTAAAAAAGAACCAAGTGCCAAAACAAGACTGGATGACACCAGCTTATAGAAGGAAAACGAAAATACCGAAATACAAATAAAGAAAAATATAAGCAAATGAAGACTACTAGAAACAGATCAAGGAAGCTTAAGAATGCTGGATGGATGAAAATTGCAAAGAAATAGAAGAATTTCATACGAAACACGACACACATAACCTAAATAAGAAACTAAAAGAAATTATAATACACCAAAGAGAATACCACAAGTCATAACCCTTTCAGACCTGAACATAATTTTTTCTTCAGAACTTGGTAAAATTTAGTGCAAATGATACTTGGAGGTTACATATAATAGAAAAAAATATTAAAGAAAATCTATGTACACAGTGTTTAAAAACAAGGTAACCACACAATTGTGTATGATAGGTTTTATTTTATGTAATACAAAATATTAAATCTACCGTGTATGAAAATACAAAAAACAATTTTTGATCTTTGTAAGGCATAAATAAACATTACATTTTAAACATCTGACTCTCGTTCTACTTTTGCAAGTGCTTTTGCAGCAAAATCTGGCTGCAGGTAGCTGATCTACAGGTGAAAAATGCTCAAAGCTATCCAACCTTTTATCTTCAGCTGGTATTGCAGCCCTATAATTTTGTTGGAGGGTCTCTTTCTTCCTATTCTTGATCACTATTAGTAAAACGTCGTTTCGTCGGTTGCCAGTAGGTTCCATTCGAAAGCATAGGAGATACCTTTCGTTTTGGAATATTATTCATTTGACAGTTAGCTCTATATTGCATCCAAGAATTTACCTTCGCAATATTTAAAAAGTGGATTATTACTTTTAAGATCCATTTTCTGGTTTTTATCTAGCTTTAGTAATATTCGAGTTGCTGATCTACGATATCAACACCTCCCATATTCTCATTGTAAGATTTAACAATATCAGGACATGTTATTTCTACACATTTTTTTTTTTCATTTTTAAACCACCTTTTTACTATACTTTGAGGATCAACTCCAGCTGCATTCGACAATAAAACTACATATTTTCAGTCCCTCCACTTAACGGCCGCCATATTTGGTTCTTTGCAGCAAAATTGTTCACTTTGACCTCTCTGAAGACGATTATCTGGCACAAAGTTAACTTTGTGCCAGATAATCGTCCTTTGATTCGATTGTTCATTACGGTTCCAGTTCCATATATTTTTAGTTCACAAAGCTTATTTATTAAGCGAGGTGTAGTAAAATACCTGTCAAAGTGCAAAATCAATCCTTCTGGCGGAAGGTCCAAGTCCATATTCCGCATTTGAAAGAGGAGTTTGTTTTCCTTGGTATTTCTCAAAATCGAGAACCACACCTTTGGATGAAGCCAGTACAAAATTTTTTAATCCTACTGGACGTGGTTTGCCTTTTACATATTGACGTAAAGAGCACCGACCAGTAAAAGGAATTATCTGTTCGTCAATGCTGTAGTTGTTTATTGATCTCTCAATTTGAAAACATGCATTTCGTACCGCTTCTATGACAGGTTGCCCTTTCCATAGCCTGTAATTTTGATGATTCTCAGGGGGAGAATTTGTGTCAAAAAAGTAAAGGCAGGTTCTCAGTTGCATAACTCTATCCCTGGGTAAAGCATCAGATACACTTGATATTTTTAACCCAGCTTTCCAATACCAGGATAAACGAGGATACCGAGTACAACCAAAGAGCAAATGGGCTCCGAACAGTTTTTTGATTTCAGCTGCTATCGTATGTAATGCTTTCCCTTGTTTTGACAATGAATATATATTAGAATATAAGGCTGCTTGGTCAAAAATGTCGTTTGGTAAATATTTTAAATAATATTTTAGAGGAGTTTCAAAATTTCCGTGTTGGTCTGCAAACAAATTTTTGTTCTTCTTTTTTTTTATTTTCATAATTTTGCTGTGGTTCATTTTCAAATTCATATAGAATAGGTTCGTTTCTTATCAAAGTTTTCGTTTGGCGGCTGAATTTCCTGGTCGCTACTATCCGACTCGTCATCACTCTCTGCCAGAATCCTAGTAGGTACCTGAGCCTCTGTCTGCAAGAACTTATTTACAGATAATAGGAAAGAAATAAATGAAACATTACCAACTGATGAAAATATACAAATTCTAATATCAGAGTTGAAACAGGCAATTAAAAACTCAAAAAGTGGTAAGAGCCAGTTCCTGATGAAATTCCTGTAGATATGCTAATAATCCTAAATGACGAAAATATTAGTGTCTTCCTACTGATCGTCTTCCTATTAGGGAACCATCTCATGCCGTCTTTACTACTCTATTTGTTGTCATTCGGCTTATATGATCATTCTATTTTACTCTTCTATTTCTTATCCAGTTCGTGATGTTCTCCACCTCGCATCTACGTCGTATATCTGTACTTCTACCTCTGTTCCATAGTGTCTTACCATCAATTTTTCAAAGTGTTTTCATCTCTGCTGTTTTTAACATCCTTTTTGTCCTCTTTATGTGAGGTCTTGTTTTTGCCGCGTATGTCATTATTGGTCTGATGACTGTTTTGTAAATTCTGCCTTTCGTTTCTTTCCCGATATTTTTATTTCTCCATATTGTTTCATTCAGGCAGCCTGCGGCTCTGTTTGCTCTATTCACTTGATCTTCCACTTTAGATTCGAACTTTCCGTAGCTAGATAATGCGATGCCTAGATATTTTGTCTTTTTTGGGGAATTAAACATGTTAAATTTACCCTTACCCAAGAAAAATAATCCTAAATCTTGCGATGAATACTGATTAATTAACCTCATGATCCACACTTTAAATATAGGTACTACTCAAAGTTATTTAACAGCGTAAATAAAAAAAATGCGAAGAACAAGAATTAGACAACACACAGTTTGGATTTAGAGGTGGAATGGGAACAAGAGAGGCATTGTGCGCAATGACTGTACTATTACAAAAATGCAGGGAATATAATAAAAACTTGTTCAATATGTATTCTACAGATTTTCAAAAAGCGTTTGACAGAATTCAACATGGTAAACTCATACATGCATTGAAACACATATACCTAGATCACAAGGATATTAATTTATTCAAAAATCTATACTACAATCAAAAAGCGGTTATAAGGGTGGAAGATAGTGAGACAAACCAAGTAGAAATTCAAAGAGAAGTCAGACAGGGATGTGTGCTATCGCCACAATTATTTTTATTTATTGTGTACTCCCAACTAATATTTCAGGAAGCACTATGGGAAAGAATTGAAGGTGTAAGGATTGGAGGGAGCGTCATTAATACCAAAAGATTTGCAGACGATACTGCAATAATGGCAGAAAATATAGAAGAATTACAATTTCTTCTAGAAATCATTAACAGAGAAAGCAAAAAGATGTGACTAACAAGGAATATGGATAAAACCAAATACATGGTGATCTCGAAAACCGCTCTTGACAACATACATCTGACATTGGAGGGTAAATCGTTAGAGAGGGTCGACAAGTATAAATACCTCGCAGCAATTATAAACTCACAGTTAGATTAAGATGAGGAGATAAAGGAGAAATTGAAATAGCTTGAAAAGGATTTATAAAATACAAGTTTACAAATAAAAAATAAAGTATGATTATCCGATTGAGGTTGGTTAAGTGTTATGTATGGACATAACTGCTATATTTGGTAGAAGCTTGGACTCTAAAAGCCCAATCCGTAAAAAAATTAGAAGCATTTGAAATGTGGCTATATAGTCGCATTCTAAAAATTCCTTGGTCTGCAAAAGTCTCAAACAAAAGAGTGTTAAGACGAGTTGGACATGGCAGAAAAAAGGTAAACACAATTAAAATAAGAAAAACATCGTATCTCGGCCACATACTTCAAAACAATAAATACTACTCTCTACGTCATCATGCAACGAAGAGTAGTGGGAAGAAAAGGCCTGGGAAGAAAGAAGAAATCTTGGCAGAGAAATATCAGAGATTGGACTTACCTCAGTGTTTAATAGATATTTCACGTTGTAAAAGATAGGAAAGCGTTTAAAGAAGTGATCTCCAACATTCATTACAAGACTGTACAATAAGAAGAAGACAAACTGGCGTTTAAAGGCAGAGTTGAAATAAAGTTGATTAAAATAAAGACATTTTGAGATCAAGACAAATGCAGTAGAGGTCAACAGTTAAAAAAAGAAAGAAATGTTTCAAATGTCTTTATATTATGATTACGTTAAAGGTTTCAGTGTCTTTATTATAAATCCTAACTTATTCGAGATGATAATATTCTTTACGCTTTTCAACCAGCTTTTCTGTGATGTATATCATTAAAGTTAGCAATGATTAAAGAACTGAACCGTGCCATCAATTTTTAAAATTTATGCATAAACTTTATAATTTGACTACAAAATTCTGCTTGTGCCGATGCTTTAAAAGCTTTCAATACTGAATGTAATTCATATCTCTAGGAAGTCGCGAATATAAATTTTGCCAAACTTGAAAATTCATCATCGTATAAAATTGAATTCATTATAACTCATCTATTTATTAAACAGTTGCGAAGTTAGCCGATAAAATATGAGACGTTTGAAAATATTCAGCTATTCGTTTAGTCAAAGTCAGAGCCAAATTTATACCCAGCTTTGAATTTTAACGAGCCACTCTTCCGGACGATACTAATAAATATCCGAATTGAAATCCCCTTCGAACACCGGTTATCCATTTTAGCCAAGAGCCAAAATGGGATCGTATTGCATGTTGGAACAAGAAAAAGGCTGTGATAAATAAGAAATTTATGTTTTATTTGATAAATAGAGGCAATCATATTTATAGATTTACTATGTTAACCTTTATTTTATTCTAAGATGACAGTTCGGAACTAAAATATAAAAATAGTTTTTAATCCAGTAAAATAAGGCAAAAAGGGGGCAAACCTTGGAATGAAAGATAATAAGCTGAAAATTTGCATACGTCTTTATTTTGATGGTATAAAACTTACCTTAAAAGTCTCATATAATCACGTGTCCGCGACTTAAGATATTAAAGGTCAAAGGTCACGAAAATGAGTTTTCTGCAAATATCTCGTTTCCCTTACACTTTATGATATTTAAGGTTGGTAAAGGTAAGGTAAGGTAAAGTTGTAGAATGGAAAATTTTCTTTAATTTTTGTCTTAAGTACGTTTATGTACCTTCAACCCTTCTTAAGCTAGAGCGCAAAGAGTGGGGGACTGCTTACCTATGTATACGGTAACGCGAAGTCAGCCAGTAGGATTCAATAAATAATAAGTTATATAGTTAATTATTCACTTAAAATACTATTATTATCATTAAATTTTTATTATTTATTATTTAATAAACTATATTTATAGATATTAATTATAAAATATATATTTTTTATATAATATTTATTTTATTTTTAACAAATATACAATATTAAATAAAATACTTTTCGTCCATATTAGTACGAATATTATATCTCGAAATACAAATCTCTTGTCTACATCGACAGACGTATAATTTTGAGTGAATATTTTAATTGCAATGGCTGATTTGTGTTTTATTTGTAAAAAGTTAATATCAGCAGGTGTCTCTGTGAGTGTTGTGCGTGGCTTACAAACATTAAAAACTGCAAGTATTGAAAGAAATGACGGTCATATAAATTATTTAAATACTTTGACTTCTGTGATGGTGCATGTTGAGTGTCAAAAAGTGTATATAAGTAAACATTCAATTGCTGCATCGAAGCGACGTGCAGAAGAGGATGAAATTTCAACTGCAGCAAGTCCACCTCGTAAGAAACGAGAAGAAGTATTTGATTTTAAAACATCTTGCTTGTTTTGTGGTCAAGTAGATGATGAAGCCATAGAAAAAAAGAAAAAAGAAAAATATATAAGAATTGTTGAACAATATTTTGCAATTGCAAGAAAGGTTGTGGTTCTAATTGCGGATGCAGGAAATCAAGATTGCAATGTACTTTAATTTGTGGGCAGTGTAATGGACAATCATGTCTAAACGCTTCATCAACTTCAGATAATTTCAATGAAGAAAGTGAATATGCACCTGATATTCTTGAATATTTTTATTCTGATACTTTAATAAACGAGAATGATGATGATGAATCCGATATTGAGCAGTCAGAGGAAGAAGAAGAAGAAGACGATGAAGAAGAAAATTAATACAAAAATATTAACCATACATAATAAAACAATATATATATTATTTGTAACTTTAATAAATCTATTATTGGATTAATAAATAAATATATAATTTAAAAAAATAATAAATATGATTTTTTCAGTATTTAATTAAATATAAAAATGATTATTGTTGAATTCTGCACTTGATCTTAATTTATCGTATATACAGCTGTTAAAAATATCATTAAAGTTCATTTGAAATATTTTATTTAATATTGTATGTTTGTTAAAAATAAAATAAATATTATATAAAAAATATATATTTTATAATTAATATCTATAAATACAGTTTATTAAATAATAAATAATACAAATATAATGATAATAATAGTATTTTAAGCGAATAATTAACTATATAACTTATTATTTATTGAATCCTACTGGCTGACTTCGCGTTACCGTATACACAGGTAAGCGGTCCCCCACTCTTTGCGCTCTATCTTAAGAAGGGTTGAAGGTACATAAAAGTACTTGAGACAAAAATTGAAGAGAATTTTCTATTCTACAATTTTTCTTACCACCTTAAATGTCATAAAGTGTTAGGAAAACGAGATATTTGCTCATTTTCTAACTCATTTTCGTGACCTTTGACCTTTAATATCTTAAGTCGCGGCCACGTGATTATATGAGACTTTTGAGGTAAGTTTTATACCATCAAAATAAAGACGTATGCAAATTTTCAGCTTATTATCTTTCATTCCAAGGTTGCATCCTTATTTTACCGGACTATTTATGAATTTTTAGTCAGAACTTTAATCACATGCTCAATTGTTCATATGTATCCATCGCTTTTTAATTTAATCAAAAATTTATACTACAATCGAACAGCGATCGTAAGGGTAGAAGATAATGAGACAAACCAAATAGAAATTCAAAATATTATGTTCTAAACCGAAAAAGCATTAAAGAATTAAGCTATTTTAAACACGTTTTAGACGTTTCGACTACTTTGGTAAAAATCCACCTGCAGACAGGTTCGTAAATAATTAGTTCATTTTCAACAACAATACTAGTAAAATAAACGGGTTTCCCTATTTTCCTGTTTATCGACACGATATAAATAAATCCATCAGGAACCAGATACATTATGATCAATGAACGATACCGTAATCCTGTTAAAGCCGTGAAAGTATATCCTGGATCAGACGTGGCCTCAGATCACAATCTACTTATCGCCAAGATTACACTCACCCTTGAGAATATTAAAAGAGATCAAAGAATCCCTACAATAGACACAAGAAAACTTAAAGAACGTAACGTAAAAGAATGCCTCCAACATGAACTTCATGTGAACTGCTGCAAATTGAACACAAACACTAATGATATTGACGAGTACACGAATCACCTAAAACATTGTACTTACTGGAACCGTGTAACGAAATACTGAAAACTTCTGCAAGGAGAAACAAAGAGTGGATAAATGATGAGATACTCAACATGATGAAACAACGGAGACAATTTAAAAACAAAGACAAGAATAAATACAGAGAGATAAACCACGAGATCAGGAAGATGATAAAGCAGGCAAAAAAGAAAAATACTTTGAAGAGAAATGCAAAGAGATCAAAGACCTTCAAATAAATATGATCAGCGAGCAAAAGTGCGTGTTAACGAACAGCTATTAGAAGAAATTGAAATTAGACGTGGAGTGAGACAGGGATGCGTATTGTCGCAAATTCTTTTTAATGCCTACCCCGAAGAGATCCTGAAAAAAGCTCTTGAGGGTGAAACAGCTGGAATAAAGGTAGATGGAGTTCTCATTAACAACATTACATATGCGGACGACAATGTGATCTTAGCTGACCAAAGCTGACCATTAGTTTGGTGACCAAACTAGCGGAGTATGGAAAATGATTTATTACCACCCTAATAATTTTTTACCACCAAACCACCCTTAATGAAAGCGATTCTGCTGGCTTAAGGTTCAAGCCAGCAGAATTCAGAAAAAAAACTTTTTGCCGATGGCGTATTTTTTCACCCATTTTTCACTAATGTATTACCACCCTAATAATTTTTCACCACCAAACCAATTTTAAGGGGAGCGCTAGCTTGAACCTTCTGCCAGCAGAATCCCTCCCCTTAAGGTTGGTTTGGTGATGAAAAATTATTAGGGTGGTTAAATTAGTGAAAATGGGTGAAAAAATATTACATAGGTTAAATTGGAGTCCACTGATTTGTCCCCGCTAGCTTAAGGATCCTCATGAATTACAATGTATAAACTTTGTAAATCCTGATTTGGGATTTATACAATGTATATACATTGTAATTCGTTTGTTTATTTCTAGTGCATCTTGATTGTGATTTTAGTATAGTAAAATAAACTTTTACTCATATAATAAAGCATAGCATTGTGATTGGGATGATCTCAATTCTATAATCGTATAATCGTAAAATCGTGTATTAAGTTTCGTTTATATATTTTTTAGTTATTTTTCTCTTTTAGCCAATATTTAAAGAGAAACTATTTTTAAGAAATTATTACTGCATTTTAACTTTATTTATGTTCTTACTTAAATTTTTCAATTACTGTTCATAATCTTTTTTTCTCTAAAATAACGTTAGTTGATATTTATTTTGCACTGCAAACCCTTTGTTTTACTGTAAAATGAATGGCCTCTATTCGTGAGTCGTTAAAGAATAGCAGCAGAATAATGGCGTAGTAGCTATTAGGCGAAAGGGGTGTTATTAAGTACATAGTTGCACAGGGCTTTTCACGAAACGATCTAAAAATTTAAAATGAAATTTTGGTATAGGCAATCTTACTGTTCTTAATTTATGTTTTCCACTTTGAAAATCGTTCTCAAATTTTTTATTTTGAAAGCGATCTCCGAAGTGGAAATCAAAACGTCAAAATAATCGTATTTATAATTGAAAATAATATGTTTTCTTGCTCTTCAAATTGCTTTTCTACAAATGTAGGTTTTATATATCTCGGGGAAACAGTTGGATGTAAAATTCTGGTTTTCAATTGATTTTAAATATCTACTAAAATGTTGGATTTTTAAATAAGTACTAATAACGTTTATCATTCGTTGTTTTTCTAGTTAACTGTTGGTAATTACCATCTGTTGGTAATTGCTCCAAGTCCTTGTTAGTTGCCATAGTTCCGTCATCATTTGGGCTACCGTAAACCGGGGTTACTTTGCTCCGTTTTTAAAGGTCTCTGAAGAATTTTCAACAAAATGTTTATACAATTAAGAGATATCTTTATTTACTTGAATCCTACTTGTAAAGAATACTTTAAACAATTATGGTTTAAATGCTTTAAGCTCAAAAATAACGAATTATTGTAATTTTTTTCATTTGAAATGTGGAGCAGTTTCCCATAGCCAAAGGTTACTTTGCCCCACATCATAAAATAACGTATAATCGCTAGTTTTACATCACTGGTGCAATGTTAAGCACACATTTTGTTTAATGTTTCCCATCTCACAAAATAAATTAAAAAAACACGAAAAAAAATATTTTTTTGTAATTTATTGCAGAAAACTAAAATATGTTTTGGATTATATTAATAAATTACAAAAAAAATATAATAAGGTACCTCATAAAATGTAACTAGATGTACCTTTCAAAAACTTAAGAACTAAGAATGCAAATATTCAACGAAAAACAGTTTTTTAAAACTTAATAAAATTTTAGAAACAAATACCTAATATGTGTATTGAATATAGCGTTGTACCAAAAAGTGCAACTGCATATTTAGTCACTGCATAATTAGTCACTGTACGAACAAGCCAACTCATGCACAGAAAAGATACCCCTTTTTGTTACTTGTTTAAGAGGTTTAATAGATCCAAGAACATCGGACCAAGTATATGTAAGTTGGTCTTTCTTTGGAGGCTTCCACATTTTTAGCATTGCATTAATTTCATCAGTAGACTTCGGCAAATATGCATATTGCATATTTTGCATATTGTGCATATTTTATGCAAATATTTCATATTTTGGCATATTTGTGTAAAAGTTTGCATAAAGTGCATAAAAGTTCAGATTTTTATACTGTATTTGAAAATTTTGAAACATACCAATTTATTTCAATTCTTGTATAAAATTTTGTAGTCATTTTAATCAAGAAATGATCTAAGTACGTAATCTCTACAGGTACAAAACATTTACAATTTCAAAGAAGATCAATTTAAGTAGCCCTCAACATTCTTAGAAAGTCTCGGTCACTGAGGCATTCAGTTATTGGATAATCGCTAAGGGTTCGCTCATTTGCATTTTATGATCTAATCCCCAAATCTATCTACAATTTATTGTATCTTAACAGCAGGTAAACGGCTAATAGTTTTGTTCCTAATTTAGGGATTTTCCAAAATCTCCCAGTTTATTGAATTAGGTACCTAAACATTTCTAATTTGATGCTCAGATTTGTAAATCATTTTTGTTTTGATATTCAAAGCGTAAACACTCGTTGTGCGTAACAAAAAGGAAGATTGTGATTTTATAATGCCTAAAACAACCAGTGCTTCAACTTGGATTAAACCTTATAAAGAGCTGTCTATGGATATGGGAAAAATCTACTGTTCAGTCTGTGGCAAAATTGTAAGTATCTTATATTTTCTATTAAATATCTAATATTTCATACATACAGGGTGTTTCCAAATGACACTTACGTTTGACTGTAGATACTTCTCGAAAAATTTAACAAAACGATATAGTTAATGAGGGGTCAAACTTATTTACTTTTCGAGATACAGGGTGTTAAAATTAAAAAAAATTAAATTCTTTTAGTTAATAACAACAATAACTTTAAAACCAATAAACGTATTTACTTGAAATTTAGTACTCGTAGGTTGTTTTTAAATGAAAAATAGCTTCCTTTAGTGAGAAAAAATTGTCCATGGTACAATACAGTGGTGTGTATTTAGAAAAAATTTTCACCTTTACTTTTTTTTATGAAGTCAGCTATTCTAAAACACAATTATTTTATTGTAATTGAATTAACAAAAAAAAAACTTTTGTTGAATTTTAAAATAAGTTATATGATGTACTAATGGTTAGTAACAAAAACTAATTTGTGGATCAATACTGCATTTAAAACACTTAGCGAGTGTTTTTTTTTCCAAACCAGTTATTTGATTAACCAAAAACACCTTGTATATTTTTATATTTTAAAGGTTGGGTTAAAATAAAGGTTTTTATTTTTATTTATAGATAGCATGTGAGAAGAAATTTCAGATAGACCAACATGTGAGAACTGCTTCACACATTGCAAAAAAAGGAAAAATAGGAGGAAAACGTCAAACTTCAATGGCTAAATGTTTCCAATCTACTTCAAAAAAATTAGATGAGCAAGAAACTTTTAATGAAGACTTGTGTCGCGCATTAGTGTCTGCAAACATACCGCTTTCAAAATTAGCAAATGTAAATTTTAGTTCGTTTCTAAAAAAATATTGCAAACTTATTGTTCCAAGTGATCGGTCTCTAAGAAGAAATAATGTGAACGGGCTATACTCGTCGGTGTTAATTAATATTAAGGAAGAAATTGCAGATAATTATTTTTACATATCTGTAGACGAAACCACTGATTCCTCAGGAAAGTATATTGCTCATTTATTGATTGGTGTTCTTAAAGAAGATACCTTACCAAAATCTCATCTTATTTCATGCCAGCAACTTGAGAAAACAAATGCTTTAACAATTTCGCGTTTTATACAAGAAACATTAGCAACTTTTTTTCTTCCGACAACTATTCCTTCTAATAAATTACTGCTTATTTTATCGGATGCTGCTCCTTATATGGTGAAAGCAGGACAAAATTTAAAAATATTTTTCCCAGATTTAATACATGTTACTTGTGTAGCGCATGGATTAAACAGAGTTGCAGAGGAAATACGAAAAAAGTTTCCTCTTGTAAAAACCATGATATCCAGTGTCAAAAAAGTATTTATTAAATCTCCTATAAGAATTCAACTTTATAAAGAAATGCTACCTAACATTCCTCTTCCACCACAACCTATTTTAACGCGATGGGGAACATGGTTAGAAGCAGCTAATTTTTATGCAGAATATTTTGTTAAAATAAAGAACATAATAATTGATACGTTAACAGATGAAAGTTCCCAATCTCTTTTGGATTCTAAACAAACTTTTCAGAGTAACTTGCTTCAACAAGAACTTTCATTTATAAAATCAAATTTTAGTTTTGTTCAAAAAACAATTACTCAGTTAGAATCACCAAAACTGTCATTTTTCGAAAGTACAGCATTAATAAAAGAATTTGCGTCATGTTGTCAGAACGTTAGAGGTAATATTGGAAAAGATATTTTAAAAAAATTTGAAGCTACTATGGAAAAAAATAAAGGTTACCATATTCTTTCTGAAGTAGTCAGTGTTCTAGCTGGAAATATTTCGGAAACAATTAATTTAGAACCAAATGTTTTGGTTAGTTTGAAAAATGCTCCCGTTACATCAGTTGATGTTGAACGAAGTTTTTCCATATATAAATATATGTACTCAGACAGAAGCCACAAGTTTTTGTTAGAAAATTTTGAACACCACTTGGTCATTTATTGTAACCATAATTCTAAATAAGTTTATTCATACTTAAAAATGATGTAGTTACTTAAAATAAATGTAAATCTTAATGAATAGTAGGAAATATTTAGTTATGTATACTTTTTTTTTAAATAAAATTGTTACTATTTTACCATTTTTTTATTTATTTGTATGCATATTTTGTAAAATATTTGCATATTTTCGGGTAAACACGTGCATATTTATGCGCATATTTTCTACATTTTTATTTGCATATTTGCCGAAGTCTATTCATCAGTATTAAAGGAAACAATTTGTCAAGGATAGACCTGTCCTTCGAAAGAAAAGACCACAAAACATTCAACTTCTCTTACTACCTTATTAAAATGGAAATCATTTGTTTGATAGTATTTATCTTGTACAAAATTTATGAATTCTCTTTCTTTCTCCTGCTCTTTTTCAATTTCATCGAAGTTAAGATCGTCCGATGAATCATCATTTAAACTAAATGTGTCCTCTCCCCTAAAAGTAGAAGATTCTGACAGCTGCTCGTCATTTGCTGTAGAGGAGGTCGTAGGTTCCTTAATTGATTCATCAACGCACACACTTTTTCCAGGAGGAATGTTGATTTTCTTTCAGCAATTCTTTGTAGTATTAGTTGACAAAGATCTTCGTGTTTCAAGTCTTTGAAGAAATGCGGATACTAAAATATCTGTATTTTTTGAACTTCGAGGTATACGGGTTAACACTTCCTCAACATTCAAAGGAAATATCCCACATTTGCGAAAACCTGATATCAAATTATCTTTAACGGTTGGTGCAATAATTTCCATCAATTTTACTAACAGTGGTGGGAAGTTCTGTTCTGAATATTTGTATTTTTAATGCCTTCTTCGGTATTTTTCCAGTCCGATAGCACTTTTTTCCAGGCTATTTTAACTGGGCAAAAAATGCTACTTCCAGAGGCTGAGTTAAGTGTGTGCTATTGGGGGGTAAATAAATTAGGCTTACTTGGTTTTCTCGACATAATTTTAGCGAATGAACGGTCGAATTAGAAGAAAGGTTGTCGCATATTAGGATTTTCTTGCCTTCTAATTTTCTTAGCCTAGGTATTATTTAAAACTCCAGCCAATCCAGCCAGCAATATGGTCCATATATTGCTGGCTCGATAAACAATATATAAAGGCAACAGTTCTCTCAGCCAATTTCCTGCAAACATGACGAAAATTGATATCTTCGATGTATTTCGAATTAATTCAGGATCCTTGTTACTTAGTTTTAGTTTTTTGATGGGTACAGCTTACCTTTCGTTTGGTTCAATCTACATATTCTAACTATCTATTGTAGCCTTTCGAATTTTCGAAACTACTTTTTTACAGCTTTCGCTTCACTCCCTGCTTAACATGTTTGTCTTAGCTCCTCCTACATTTTTTTCTCGTTTACTGTTAATTTATTTAATAACAGTTTTAATACAGAGGTCCCGAAATGTTTACTTCAATGTGTCTGCAAGTTTACTCAATTTCGAGAAGGCATTTTTCACAGTACCAAAGAGAAAACTAATCAAAATTTTAAACACTCATAATTCAGAAGATCTGAAGTCGATGGTAAAGATATGAAACTAATCTCAAACTTATATCTCTATCAAAAAGCAATGCTGTGATCCGAAAATAAACTGTCGGAGATCTTCACAGTCGGTAAAGAAGTTCGACAGGTTTGCATACTCTCATCAGTACTATTTAGCCTTGGAAGAAACAGAAGATGATATTACAGTAAATGGCTAACTAATAAACAATACTGGATATTAAGACCTAGGGGAAATAACAAGGAATGCGCTCAAAAGTGAATTTGAGAAAATTGAAGTTTAATATTTGTAATTATATAACTCATTATTTTAAAGGGATACCTGCTATCTATTTTTATCTCTTTATTGTTTTTCTATTTTTTAATGAGGTTAACTAATAAAAAGGTATTTATTTTACTTATAGTTGATATGATAGTTTTTATGACCCATGTCATGACATTCCTTGTTTTTGCTAATTGAAGAAATAATGTAGAAATAAAAGATGTTAGAGTTACTTTAAGGTATGTTATATTTAAATGTTATTGGAAAGGTGAAAAATAAAAATTATTGTTCGTGAGGAAGGCTTTCGCATAAACGTCTCTCGTCAGCTCCACAGAATTTTTTAAGAACTTGTAGGTCGTTAACCTTTTGTTTAGATATCTTCACCAAATCTTTAACAAAAAATACTCTTTATTGTAAAATAACATTTTAAGATATAATTAAAATATGAAATATGTAAAAAAAACTATTACCATGATACGCTTTATCTGGTAGGTAAAACTCTCCATCACTCTAAGTTTCCATTTGCTCAGCAGATTTGTTGTTCGCGTAAACGACGATTTGTAGAGTGGCCCATTGATGGTTGGTGTTTTATAAACTTATATTAAGCTTCAATTAAGATTTTTTTAGTTCTTAAATTTTGAAAAGGCTGTTCTTTTTATATAGTGAGATTGCATCGAGAAAGTTTGCCCAGTCTCTAACGATAGCTGGATCCTCTTCAACTTTGACTACTTGGAACGGTTCTGGCTTCATTCGGGCATTACATAACAACTCATAAAACTCCAGTGGAGTTTTTATCCTAGTCTTTAGCTTCACCAATCTAAAATTTTTATCACATTTCATATAGGAATCTCCCCTAATCTTCTTCTTCTTCATGTGCCCTGTCCGTTCCGAACGTTGGCAATCAACATGGCTACTCTGACTTTGTTTACGGCAGATCTGAATAGTTCAGCAGATGACAATCCGAACCATTGCCGCAAGTTTTGGAGCCACGAGTGTCTTCTCCTCCCTGGACCCCTTCTGCTGTCTATTTTCCCTTAAACGATCAGTTGTATCGATCACTCACGATCACTCTATATTTATTATGTCTCATAACGTGACCCAAGTATTCCAACTTTCTTTTCTTTATACTTATTCCTACCTCTCTCTCTTTACCTATCCGGCGTAGTACCTCTTCGTTGGTCACGTGCTCAGTCCAGAATATACGTAATATATGTCGGTAAGCCCACATTTCGAAGGCCTCTACTTTTTTCATCAATGTTGCGGTCATTGTCCACGCCTCCATTCCATATAACAAAACCGGGAATACATAACATTTCAGAAGTCGAATTTTGAGAGGTAGGGTGAGGCTTTTAGAGGTGAAAATTTGCTTCATGCTAATGAACGATGCTCTTGCCTTTTCTACTCTTATACGTATTTCCTTCGCTTGATCCCAATTTGAGTTAACTGTTGTTCCCAAGTAGATGTACGAATCCACGTGTTCAATTCTTTCATTGTCTAATATCAGTTGCTGTGGTGGTTGTTGGGTTTTGCTTACTAACATCCATTTGGTTTTTGTGATATTTAGTCTGAGTCCGTATTGTGCACTTGTTTTTTGTATCTTACTCATTAGGCAACTCAGTTCCTCCATGCTACTTGCTAGAATCACAGTGTCATCAGCATACCTTATGTTATTAATTATTTCTCCATTTATCTTTATGCCTTCTGTGCTTTCCTCCAGCGTTGTCTTAAATAATTCTTCTGAGTATATATTAAAGAGAATAGGAGACAAGATACAGCCCTGTCGTACCCCTTTCTTGATCTCAATTTTATTGGTCAATGTAGATCCTACTTTCACTTTAGCTGTTTGACCCCAATAGAGACTCGCTATTGTTCGAATGTCTCTGTAGTCGACTCCGATCTTATGGAGAACTTCAATTATCTTTTCGTGCTTTACGTTATCGAATAGAAAATGTTATTGATACGGTGTCTAATCGTCTTATGTGAACGGTGTCTCATATGAACAAGAAAATGCAGATATTTAAACATATTGTAATTTTTATTCTGAGCCACTGCTGAGTTACAAAAAATTTTATTTTTACTTGTTTGTCCAACTGATTCATGATGAAATGATTTACAAAAGATATAACTTCGTTTGAGATTTTTTTAACTTTGGTCTCAGGATAAGTGTAAAAAATAGATTATCCGGTAGAGGGCAAAAGAATATTAAAAGAAAACATTGACAACTGTCTTCTGTAGTACATATCGTGTGTGCTTATGTGTGAAAGTGAGACATTTTTTGGTAGTCTATGACCAAATCTTTAATTTGTGAAGTTTGTTTTCTGTGTGTGTAAACATTTTAATTTACTTTCTACTTCGGGATTGTGTTCTTCTTTATGTAGAAAAGTTACTTCAGCCAGGTATTTATCGTACTCACTGCATGTATCTGACCTAGGAAAACAAAAAAAAAAACGAAATTAATTAAATATACTAAATTCTCGTCGATAGCCGTCATATGCAATCGATATGCAATCTTTACATGAGGATTATTTTCTTGGAATAATTTATAGATCTTTTTTACATTAAACTCTTCAGGAAGGTAAATTTTAGATGTCTTTTAGTACTATAATGGCTTGAATGACCCTTAAATGACTTTAAGTGCATTCTTCTGGAATATTTAGTAATAGTGCTTAGTTTATTTGGCTGATTGGAGTGCTTACCTCTTAGTAGAGGGTGCAACGCCGTAATTTTAAACCTTTTTTAAATATACTTAACTTTTTCCTTATTGATGCGGTAGATTGATCAAATTGCTTTGAAACAAACAAGTATCTCTTGCATTTAAGCATCCCTTAAAACCCTAACCATATAGCCAAAAGAGCAGTCGTGATGTTTCGCTGTCTCGGAATTGGGTTGCCTAGAACGTCTTTGTGCAATCATTATGATCGAGATTAGACCTGTGATATGGAAGTTCTGTTAGTCACTTAAATCTGGTGCATTAAAATCATGCAGCAGCTTAATTTTTTTTTACTTTTGGTCACATTTTCATAACATTTTAAACGCTTACAATTATAGCTGTCGCAGCTCTCATGACTCTGCAGACGAAGCTTTCGCATGACATCAGTCATTCATCCTTTAGATTCTTTCTTTTTTTGGTGATTTCACGTCTTTATCACTACTTGACATTTTCAACATCTAATTACTTTATTAATCAAAGTAAATAAGCCACACAAATCAAACTAATACTACACACAATATCCTTTAAAACAACAGAATCCAAAATGAATAACAAAACAAAAACAAGTGTCTCTTGAGACTGACATTCCTTGTTACTTGCAATTCCGCTTGGACATTTCTGGTTCTTAGCATATATAATAAAAGTGCTTGTTATCTACCGATAACTTGTGCATCACAAACTTTGCTAGCTTCTTCGTCAGATGACATTATAACTTTGATTTGAACCAAAAATGTACATTTCTTGTTTTTCTTCCGTGGTCTTCATATGCAGACGACACCGTTAATATTAGATAATTTTGTAAGAACATCAACATTAACGTCCAAATTACAATAAACGACACACCGTTAGAAATAGTGAAAAAAATATGCTATCTGGGTTGCACTATTAATAATGCCTGGATCATAGCTAAGAAATAAAAACTTGTATTTCAAAAGCCAAAATGTCTTTTAATTGTATTAATATACGTATAAGAATTCTTAGATTATACGCCTTTAATGGCTGTAGAGTAGGAAGATCTAGACTCACAGGAAATGCCATAAAACGATTATATATATATATATATATATATATATATATATATATATATATATATATAAGACAAAGAAATTATTAACACTGCAAAGAATAGAAAATTTGCTTTCTTTGACCCCATTATGAGTAATAATAAATACCGATTTCTGCAGTTGCTTCTACAAGACAAAATTTAGGGAAAAAGAGTAAATCCTGGTTAGTCCATCTTAGGAAATGGACTGATCTAACGTAAACTGATCTATTTCAAGATGTTATGAATAGAGTAAGATGGGTCAAAGTAGTCGCCAACATCACAAGAAGATGGGTGCTTTCAAAAGAAGAAGAATGAAATCCATAATAACCTAGAATCTTTCCAATTTTTAAAAGCCCCACAACATTGAAAAGCCCATTATAAAGATAAAAATATTGCAACCCAGCTATGGATGGCTTCCTCTTCATACTGGCAAATTTATTAAAGAGCTATCCTTTAAAATAGAATAGAGTAGGTAAAATAAGCGTAATTATAATAACGTAGCTACATGCAATTGTTTAAACTACACTTGGTTGAAATAAAGTTGGAAATGTAAAAACCCTGCATAACTTTTTGTATTTTTAATTGATGCGAAGTATAATAGACAGCGCTGTGGTTTTATTAAGTGACATTATTCCGCATTTTAATTAAAACTTATTTTAAGAACACAGAAAACAAATTTGATTAATATGCTTTCAAATTATTGTGTAGGAAATGAATATAGATATTTGTATCCCTCTTCGTCCTCTTCTTTGGGAATTTAGGTTAGGTTCGGTTTAGAGAAATACAGTTTTGCTGTGACTTTGACCCAGTCAGGTACCTGACACAATATTTTAACCCTATTCTCTATTTTTGTCACTCTAAGTGTCACTCTTAACATTCTTACTAATTTTTCACTAACTCTCAGTTCACGTAGTGTCTTATATATTTTTTTCCACTTTACTATGTCAAAAGCTTGTTTAAAATCGATAATTAAGGCCACTGTAGTCGTCGCCTCAAAGCAACAGTAGGATATGTAAAATAATGTAGTTTCGAGAAAAACGCATTTGAAAATTTTACGAAACTTCAGTAATTAATAACTTTTTTATATTTCAATGGATTTACGTGGAATTTTATTTGAGTACCTAACTTTTCATGTGTCAAATAACAATTTATATTAATTAATAAAAAAGTGAAAAATAATTGGAAAAAAAGTTGGTTGTCCTACTGTTGCCCTCAAAAATATTCTGTTTTTTAACGATATCCGTAAATTTCTGTTATATAAACTTATATTGCACTAAAGTTTTGTTTAAAATTTTACACATTTCAATACAAAAAACAAAACAATTTTGTTGTTCAAACATGTTAATACATAAATAATAACATGAATATACTTATTTTCCAAAAATTTAAAAATTTGACAAGATAATAAAATACACTAAATACTGACTTTATACTATACTGACTAAATAGAATTATACCCATAGTAGATTATACCCACAGTAGATTATACCCATAATTTGTACAATTTAAATTGGCCGAATTATTCATTTTTACTCTTTAACATCAATTGATGACCTAGAACTGGAAGGTGTTGACACCTTCATATACTTAGGGTCGCTGCTAACCAAAGAAAACAACGTTAGTGAAGAAATAAAAAGAAGAATAGTGTTCGCCAATAAGTGTTACTATGGCTTAAGAAGACAGATGGCCTCAAAAATGCCTAGAAAAATTAAACTGACTATATACAAAACACTAATAAGACCAGTGCTAACATATGGTTCAGAAACTTGGACACTAACACAGAATGACCAAGAATTGCTCAAACGTTTTGAGCGAAAAATACTAAGACGAATATATGGAGGCATAAAAGAACAAGGTTTGTGGCGCAGGTGTTACAATTTTAAGTTGTATAGAAGGTTTGGAGAACCTGACGTTGTAAAATTCATTAAGGTAGCACGCCTCAGATGGATAGGTCATGTAATCAGACGAGAGGAAGATGCCATAGTCAGAAAAGTTTTTGACCGAAGAGGGCCGATCGGACAACGAAGAAGAGGAAGACCGAGACTTAGGTACCAAGACAACCTAGAAAATGATTTGAAGTCTATCGGAATTAGAGCATGGAGAAGAGTTGCCAGAGACAGGGGCGAATGAAGGATTGTTCTGAAGAAGGCTTTGACATACACCTTTTAACATCAATGTAATAGAACTATTGTTTAAGATTACTGAAGATAAAATTGTGACCGCAAGCTGGATAGTATAAACAAAGACATAATCGCAACTCAGCAATAAGTACATGGCAACAGTAGGATATGTGCGTAAGATAACTTAGTGTTGCATTAATATTGATGACCAAAATGGGTAAAAGACAAAATATAATGGTATGATATGTATGTTGTCTTAGTGTTGCATTATAAAATTTGGGCTAAAAGAATTAAGCTACACAAGGATATGTAATATTTATTTATCCTAGTGTTACACTCAACAGAAGGGTTTATTTCGACATTTATCATTTGACATGAATATCATAAAAGTCATTTTTTTTACATATCCTACCGTTGCTTTGAGGCGACGAGATGCTTTCTGCTTGTACTTCTCTCAGCAATAAAATAGTTAATTTATTCGAGATGTAATTAAAGTTACTCGTAAGCTGTAATTAATCTATTAAGTAATGTCATCGATACGCTGTTATGTGTGTTTATAAATAAACAATAAACGACATACACAACAAGGTTAACATTTAGTTATTACCCATCAGCCAAGGCAAGATGTAGTTACATTAGAGAAGTACCGTCAATTGATTTACACATTGGCGGTACGATGAGATGCAGGATTCGTTTACGACTTATCTCTGCCTATCTTTCTTCTTTAATTATACAAATATGTCACATTACGTTTAATATAACCTAAAAATATACCAAATTTCTAACTTTCTAATTTTTAACTTTCGTTAAAACCAGGTCTTGTACGTTCATTAAAATTTCTTTCGTCCCTAAGAATTAGTAACATTTCTAAGCATCTCTCGAGAAATAAAAGCAAATAACTAATTATCATATGGAAATAACAATCCCAGCTCTGTACTAGCACGCCGGAGCTACAGCTCTCGTTTCTTCCATTATCATTAAAAGGAATATGAAATTAAATGGGTCGCTAATGACTTTCCTGCTTAACCATGCATTTAAACGACTTCTAAACGTACTACTCCCACTCCCAGAGCTGTTCAACATTCATCAGGGAAATACTCTCCTCGTATATTCTTTCGAAAATAAAAAAGCTGCTTTGTTATTTTTAATTTATTAAATCATTTGCCCTTTTTAACCAAATTTAATATGCAGGGTGAAATATTTCGTTAAGTAAAATCCGCTATATTATTCCAGTCTAAAAACACAACTTTAAATATGAAATAACTATGCGTAAAAAAATAATATTACTGAACCATAAGTTTGTTAAGCATCAGTTAGAGCAAGTATAGAAAATGATAATTTTGGTTTTTGTATCTATTAATGTGTCTAGCCTGGCGCATCCAAGTCATTGGGAAGTGCATCTATCACTTTTACATGAATATAGAATAAATTAAGTAAATAGACGGTTATGTTCCGATTGCGACCAGTTCTGTGGGGTATAACTTTAATAGAGTTGACATAGAGGAAGTGGCAACTCACCCTTTAGGATGTAATATAAATAAGAACCCTGATCTAGGACAGTAAATAAGTGAGTATGTCCAAAAGAAGATAAATTTTAGAATGGCTTTAAAGTGATATTCCCAGGCATAAGTGAAATAATTATTATGGCTGAGAATCTAAACAGTACAACCCTATCTCGGGCAGGCTTTCAATAATTAGGGGCTACTAATGTAGAGCTAAAATTAATACTATAACAAGAATTAATATTAAATTGCGCGCCAAGCTTTCGACATCCTCGTTGATGTCTTCTTCAGGGCTTTCGATGTCTCAGTTTTCCGAGCCTCCAGACACTACTACAGTGATCACTAACCAATGCATTACTGGTACTGTGAAGAGAGGACGTTTTATTCATACCGTCGATGGTGACGTGGTTTGAGTGGAGGTTGGCGTGGAGGTTACAGGGGGTATTGGCGCGGGGGTTGGGGCGAACATTTTTGACAGTAAGGTTTTGATTGGCAGGTGGAGCTGACGACCTTTCGACGTGGAGAGGTCTCCATGTCGAAGGTAACTACAACTACTACTAAGGATTTCCACAGTTTTCACTGTCTTCCTTCGCTCAACCGTTTTCTCCAATTTTCCCTGTCATTCCAGTCTCCATCTCGCAGGGTTCTTTTCTCCATAGCCTCGTCGATTTCATCTCCGAATGACCTTCGGGGTCTTCCTCTCTTTCTTCTTCCAATCGGGCTCCATTCTGTGATTTTGTTTATCCAGCGTCCTCTGTCCGCTCTTTTGACGTGGCCGTACCAGGATAGTCTCTTCTCCTCTATATAGTCGATTATGTCTGATTGCACTCCCATTCTCCGCTTAATCTCTGCGTTTTCAATTCTGTCTCTTTTTGTAAGTCTACAGCTTCTCCTCAGGAACTCCATTTCTACTGCCTTTATTTTACCTCTATTTCTCTTGTTTATTGTCCAGTTTTCGGACCCATATGTCAGGATACTTCTTGTCAGGGTATTATATATTCTCTTTTTTGTCTTTATCGTAATGTTCTTATCCCACAACACTGAGTTTAGTTGTCTTATACAGTTTCTTGTTTGTCTCAGTCTGTTGTTTATATCTTCTTCTGTTGTTCCCTGGTTCGATATTATGGTTCCTAAATACTTGAATTCGTCGAAGGTAACTATATGCCTTTATGTCTTTAATTGATTAAATTTGGTCTTTTTTCAATTTCTGTGGCTTTTCGGATAATAATTGCTTTATAGAAGTAGATGGGGGCTATGGTTCTAAAGTTTTTAAAATCAATTTTCTGACCTTTATGATAATGGTGTTGACCCAGAGCTGAAATTGCGAACAGAAATGGAATGTTCATAAATCCTCTTTTGGATTCTACGATTTGTTTGGCCCATATAAGATCGGGGGCAGTCTGCTTAAGGAATTTCACAAACTCCGTGTTGTTTATTTGGTCTTTTAGAACACGTTGAATATATGGCCTACCCAAAATTCACAAACCCGATATTCCTCTACGTCCCATTTTCAGTGCATACAACTTCCCTACACAACCATTGGCCAAGTACTTGGCCAAAACTCTACAATAGGATTTATGTTCGCAATTAACATTGTACCAGTAATGCATTGGCTAGTGATCACTGTAGTAGTGTCTGGGGGCTCGGGAGACTAAGACCTCGAAAGTCCAGAAGAAGACATCAAAGAGGATGTCGAAAGCTTGACGCAATAATAATCGACGCGGTTCTCCCCGGACGACTGTTGAGTTTAGTATTAATCTTAGCTTTAGGTTTATTATATATATCTTCTTTCTTCTTTAAGTTCCATCTTCTATCGAAGGTTGGAAATCATCATGGCTATGCGGACTCTGTTGACTGCCGCTTTAAAAAGTTCTGCACTACTGCATTCAAACCATTCTCTTAAGTTTTTAAGCCAGGATATTCTTCGTCTTCCCACATTTTGCTTTCCTCGGATTTTGCCTTGCATAATAAGTTGTAATAATGGGTATTTTTGCCCTCTCATCACATGTCCTAAGTACTCAAGTTTTCGTCTTTTGATAGTTAATATTATTTCCGCCCCATTTTCCATCATTCTAGTTACTTCCACGTTTGACATTCTTTGAATCCATGATATTCGTAGGATTCTTCTGTAACACCAAAATTCAAAGGCGGCCAACTTATTCAGATGGACTTGTTTAAGTGTCCACGCTTCCAAGCCATAAAGAAGAGTAGAGAACACGTAACATCGAAGCATTCTTAGGCATTATATATATATATATATATATATATATATATATATATATATATATATATATAATTTGTATATCAATTTTCAACTACTTTTGAAAACTTAAAGTAAAAAGAAATAAAATGCTGGATGATCTTCGCATATTGTACATCCCATCGATCGTTTGAGTTTTTCTTTAGAAGATTTTAACACTATGTGGTATTAAACTTTATCCAAAACCTTTTCCAAATCTATAAAAAAAATATACACTTCCTTATTCGTATCAAAGCATCGTTGTCCAAGAATATTTAATCCGAACAAAAGTTCCCTAGTGCCAAATCCTTGTATAAATCCTATTTTCGTAAGCATTTTCTTGGATCGTTCTAAGAATGAATATATTGTCCGTCGCAGCTCTATATTTCCTTAGCAGATAATATTTTCGTTAACTACGCATATCTACCAGGTAGATATAAAAATTTCTGTAAATAAAATGGCAATACCAAGCCGAGATTTTAAGCTTCGGCACTGTATGTTTACTATAATGGTACAAAAAATTTGAGACTTTTTATTTAGTTGGCGCGTGTTTGCAATAGTTTAAGCATTACGGACGTATTGCTACCACAAAATTCGATATTTAGGTCAATATAATAAGTAATGCAAGTTTGTGATTAATATTTACTTGTTGTTTGTCTGTGAATAGTGTTGATCCTTCGGTCCAAATCATGATTTATTAATTTATTTTTGCATGTAATGTTTATGTGGTATAGATATGTATTAGTCGGTACCTACAATATACGGTGGTGTATACCAACAGGTATATAATCATGTAAATTTGGTTTAAAATTCAAGATAAATCACCATCTTCCAATTATCCAAAAACAGTTAAAACACTAGCTGAACAACTCTCAGATTCTAACCTTATAAAACCGTTTTCTGCTCGATCAATCCACAATTATGACCCAACTTACTATGTAGTAGCTAATAGTTTTACGTCGGATATAAATATATGGAGATTCTGGATTCACTTACGATGTTAATGTATATTCTAGAATCTAGAACTTTATTTCTACTAAAAACCAAACTCTAACTTTGGGAGAACGAGTCGTTACAGATGTTGCCCCAAGAGTTAAAAAAAAATAATGTAGTGCTGTGTTCTGATCGCTTTTTTTCAAGTGTGAATTCGTTAAGTATGAGTACAGTAACTTATGAAGCTTTATGAACTTGTATGTCAAATCTTAGAAACGTAAAAATTATGGGAGATAAACTAAAAATGGAGAATCTCAATTTAGATGTACTTCTTTGGGATAACTATTAGTTAAATGGCAGGACACTAAAGAAGATATACCAATAAGTAACTGTTACAAACCTAATTTGACAACAGTAAAAAACAAACTGGGCAATAGGAGAATATTGAATATCCAGAGGCTATCTTTTTTTACAGACAAATAATGCAGGGCGTTGATCGGACAGACTAATTTATTGGCTATATGATCACGACCAAAAATCAGCAAACTATTCTACACATTCCAATATATATGCGGTTAATTCCAGGATCAGAATATCGACCTATTAACAACAACGGAAGATGTATAGAATAGATGGGTGAAATACTTTAATCAGGCATTTAATATAGACAAAGAAAAAAACCTGGAGGACGAAAGAGATGAGGTAAGGGAAGCAGGCAAGAGGAAAGAGAAACCACCACCGATTCTTGAAGTTACAAAGCTAGCCAGAAGCAAACCACCCGAAATAGATAATCTCCGAGCTGAACTATATAAAGAAGGTGACCATGATACCATAATGGCATTACAGCAGCTTATAAAAGAAATATGGATACAGAAATTCCTCCCCAATGATTGGAATATTGAAATACTTTGCACCATACACAAAAAAGGAGATATCTTTGAATGCTCTAACCACAGAGGAATTAAGCTTCTAAATGCAGCGTATAAAATATTTTTCACAGTACTATGTCACCACCGGATTCAGAGGTAGTAAATCGACAATTCATCAGATTGCAACCCTGAAACAAATTTTAGAAAAAAAACTGCATTATGCCATTGATACTCATCACATATTAATACACTACAAAGCAACCTACGACTCTTTGAATAGAAGAGACATGTTCAAAGCAATGAAAGAGCTACGAATACCAAATTATTTGGTAAATTTAACAAAATTACCTCTCGAAAAAGTTGAATGAAGAGTACGAATTTAGGAGGAACTGTCTGAACCTTTTAAAACAAATAACGGGCTGCTCTCTCCTGTATACTGTTCAATTTGGCTCTGGAAAAAGTAATACGTATGTCACAAATCATAACTTGTGGTTTAATATATAACAAATCAGTGCAAATCCTGGTCTTTTCTGATGATATCAATATTGTTGGCAGAATGGAAAACGCTATACGAGAGGCGTATGTAGCATGAAAAGAGTCAGCTACAAAAATGGGTTTAATAATAAACACCAACAAAACGAAGTATATGAAATTAACCACAAATCCTACGACCACTTATTATAGAAAATGACGTCATCGAAGCAGTAAACGAATATGTATACCTGGGAGCGCTTCTTAACACTAAAAATAATACTACCGCAGAAATAAACCGCAGAATTTGCATAATTTTGCATTTGAATAATACACCCAGTCCTAACATATGGTTCAGAGACCTGGACTCTAACAAAAAATAATGAAACCATGCTAGGATGTTTCAAAATAAAAGTACTAAGGCTACACAATCTATGGAGCAGTGAATGACAATGGAGTGAGGAGAAGACGATACAACTTCGAACTTTATAGAAGATACCAGGAACCTGATATGGTAAAACATATAACGATAAGACGTCCTAGGTGGATAGGGCATGCAATGCAGATGTAACAAAATGACCCAGCTAGAAAAACGCTTCTTGATAGACCCATTGGTCAGAGAAGAAGAGGAAGAGAGAAATTCTTGAAGAGGCTAGGATCCACGCAGAGTTGTAAAGCCAGAATGATGATGATATCAATTCTAGAATCATCTACAATCAGTTAACACGTAAACGTGAGAAATTGTTTCTTTATTTCTTTCGTCATCACAACCATTAGTAATAAAAGTATATCCGATTCGAGTTTAAAATTAAGCCAAGCAAGATGCAGCTTCAAGAAAATGGAAATTTTATGGATCTTCAGTGTTAAATCTTCCTATTAAGTGGTCAACCAGAAGAAGATGCACAAGATATTCTGGAGGATAATTACAAAAAAGAACAAAAACTTTTTGCCAAAAGTATAGTTCTAAATTTTGCAAAAGCTGTTTTGTGTTATAGCCAGTAGTTCTAGATTTATTTTCTACCTCAGGATATTTTTTTGCTTGTATTGCTTGTCTGAATAAATAATATCTTTTGTGAGTATACTGAGAATACCTGTTGGTAAATATATGTACCACTATAATTACCCGTTGGTAGATATATGTACCATCCCTTGCACTTTCTGTATTATATGCAAGGAATAAATTATATATCATTAAAATAAATTTAGGGACGACAGGGTTAAAAATTATAATCCTAAAACTTAAAACTTCCTGTATATCGTCTAAGCTTTTCAATTGTGTATCAAATAAACAACTTATCCAATACTTTTAACCGTTGATATTTGATATTTTAAGAATCATTTTAAATTTATTTTTAAAATAAACTTTCATTATGTATTATTCTAAAACAAACACATAAAAAGATTTCCGCTGAAATATACAAATATTTGTTTATTTGATCTTGCGCTCAGGGGTTGAAATAAATACTGGGGTCGAAAATATAAAGTTAATTAAGAAATTCGAGAGCTTTGTTCTTGGTATAATAAATTTTTAGGAATTGTCACTTATTGCTGATCGGAATGAAGTTTGATTTATATCAAGGGTTGTTATATTATTGCCTTCGATGTAAATAGAATTTTAAATTTTAGAGGGGTGTAGTATATTGATGGGTAGTCAGCAAAAAATGAGACATTTTCATTTTTTTATTTTTTTTTATTATGTGATTATTTTTGAATACTAACTAACCAACATATTTTCCAATAACTTCATAAGTATATTTTTTTTTTGTTTTAGGTACGTATTCTTTGCCATTTTTAGAGGTGAGTGATACTTACATCCTGTAATTTAGATTTTCTAAGATTATTTGGCAGTTATTTTTTATAAATTTAAATAATTATAGACTACAATTTTATAAAACAACTTCTAGGATGGGAGTCCGGCCCCGATATCTAGCAGATCATACAGCTTTATATCGGTTCTGACAAATTTGTTAATTACTGGTAGTTAATATTAAAAATATAATTTAATTTTTATACTGTTTGCAACCTAAAGTTAAATGTGACAGTGTACTGAAAATCGTAGAATTCTGTGAGTACAAAACTGCATTATTAATAACCTTAAAATCAGAAGGTTAAAAGGCAAAATATTTCATCGATTTCAATTCAACTTATCGATTATCGACAACAACTTTTTGCTAGTTCTTGCTTCTAACAAGTAATTAGGCTAGACTGCTGTTCAATTTTATTAAGTGGCCAGGTCCGGCTTCAGATCCTCTGTGCCAATGTACGTAAATTCTCAGCGGGAAGATGGATGAACCGGAATCAGCTATATCTTATATATAATCAATATATCTTACTCCAATGCATTAAACAGTTTCAAATATCCTTCACAAGACCAAGGTATTATAGTTTCAACCATACAAGGAATAAAAGTTTTGGAATATATAAAAGCTGTTGGATCAATAGTACAGCCCAAAAATGTTGTTTAGGCATCCAAAATAGCAAACAACCCCATCTGCATCTACCTCTCCTCTAAATATGTAGTTGATCAATTTCTTAGCTCCCACAAATATATAAATATTGATGGTAACCAGATTGAAGTAAGAAGACTTATAACCCCTGCCCAGAGATTCATCATATCTAATGTATGTCCTACTATACCTAATAGCATAATTGAAGAGCACTTAAAAACTATGGGTATAAAATTTGCCTCCAACATGAGGTTTCTACGAGTAGGCATGCAAGACTCAGAATACAGCCACGTACTCAGCTTTAGGAGGCAAATGTTCATAAGTCCTTTAGAAAATGCATCAATTCCTGACTCATTTCTAATCTCATTCGACAATACATCATATCGACTATACATTTCCATAGATGATTTAAACTGCTCCAGATGCAAGATTGTGGGACATCACGATTCTGACTGTCCTTCTTTATCATCATCAAGCAACTTAATTAATCAAATGGAAACTGACCACCACGTGAATATACATAACTCTACCAATGAAAAATATAATCAGCTACAAGATCAACCACGAAACCAATACCAAGAAGATACCGAAACATTAATGGAACCAGAACCCAATACCATACAAAATCACGCATCAGCTACAAAGGACCAAACCACTTCCTCACAAACAAACAATGAATTACAAATTTTGAATCAACCAAAAATATTCCAAGATAATTCCTTAGTAATTGAAAGCGATAGAAAAACCACTGAAATTACTCCTGCAACTAAAAGACAAATATCCTCTCCTGAAATTCTTGAAAAAGACCTACCTCCTCCCGATACTCAAAAACCTAAGAAAAATTTTAAAATCCAAGAAGATATTACAATTATTCTAAATCAAATTAAAGAAAAAATTGAAAATAGAAACCCTTCCTTTACACTTACTTTTCATGAAATCTGTGATTTTCTGGCAAATTCCCTTCGCTCAAAACATCCTGAACGCATTGTTAAAAATTATTCAAATTAAAGCCAAGAAATAAAAGAAATTTTAAACTTTATATATTCTCAAATACAAAATAAAACTTTAAAAAACAATATCACCAGATTAAAGAAGAAACAGTCCAATCCTCAACAGTCCTTCTTCTACTGAGGAAACTGACTAAGAATCAAGTTCTCAACAATAAGTAGTTATCCTTTATCTGGGTACCTTTCCATATGGGAATAAGTGGTAATGAGGAAGTGGACTCTCTGGCAAGCAATGCAACCACCGACCAAAGTATTGCTATCATAAATCAAATGCCTTGGACTGATCACAAAGTAAATATCAAAGCCCACGTGTACAGAGCGTGGCAAACTACTTGGGATCACACTGCTAACAAACTCAAAGAATGTCTAAGTCAAGTAGGAACCAAACTCATCTTACCAAATAATAGAAAAGACCAAGTCATCATCAACCGACTCCGAGTAGGACATACTTTCCTTACACACAAGCATATCTTCAACCAGGAGGCTGATCCGATGTGTACCAAGTGCAACACTCAGTTGTCAGTGAAACATATAATTGTTGAGTGTCCAGTGTACTAGAACGAAAGAATCGCGTGTGCCCTTAGTGATAATTTAAAAAGTATACGAACGTCAAATTTACAGTCTTTATTAAGTTATCTTAAAATGACTAAACTATATACCAGATTGTAAAAAATATTTTTTTATGTAACAATATGTATCTTACTGTTTGTGTATGTCTCCCCGCTAATAACCCTTAGTGGTTGATGCGGGTATATTTGTTTAAATAAAAAAGAACTTCTAGGATACTATATGCTGAAAGTTTAAACTGTCATATAATAGCTTGTACATGGCAATAGCTACAATAAAGAGGTAGCTGCAAGTGGCAATCGTGTACCTGCAACAAGCCAATTTCAGATCAAAATATAGAGGTGCGCATATATCCTTTTCAGGTCTGATTTTTAATTTTTTGAAATTAAGATTTTTGACTTCTGAACATCTTTATTTATTATATAAGGTACTTTAAATTAATATTCTAAAAAATCCCCCTCGTCCCCCTTAGCTTGAAGGGATCCTGCACGTGATGTTCAGACTTAAACTGCTTTAGTGCACGATCGTGACTGCGCCAGGTTTTTAATGTAAAATGGTACAACACAAATATTTTTCATAGAAAACATATTTTTAATTAATATTTATAGTAGTAGGAACTTTTAAGTAATCATTTTAGACATTAAAGGTAAATAAAATTATAACAAAAAAATAATTATTTTCCTTAAAAAATAATAAAAACACTCAAAAATTATTTTGAAATATATCTACTTTGTATGATAACCTGCAAAACAGCTTTGTTTTCTAGACAAACAAAGGTAAACTTCACATTTGGTACATAGTATCTTAGATCTACTTTTGCAACCTTCTATTCTGCACGATTTTGGACTGTCTATGGAAGATGGTGATACCCATCATACCTTTTGCCACAGAAGGTGGGTTCGGTCTACGAAACTTAGACGTATTCGGGCGCATGTTCTCATCTGGTTCATTAATATCAGTTCTTCTTTTACGTTCTGGGGCATTGACTAGACCATCTGCCACCTGCATTCGAAATTCCAATAAGTCCATTATTTTATTTTTGGGTGCTCCCTTTGCAATTGATTTTTATACGTACAACCACCAAGCATTCGAAATTGAAAGGTCAAAAAAATGAAGAATGACTTTTAGAGTTCATTTTTTCGTTTTGATGAAGGTCTGGTAGTATTCTATGGACTGTCCAAGAATATCTACACCTACCATATTCTTATTCGTAGTAGTAGTTCGCGATTACTTTTGGACATTTAACGTCTGTAGATGCTGATTGACTTTTATCCCATCGCTTGATTTGACAAGAATCATCTCCAGAAGTGCAATTGGATGCTACTAGGACGGATTTGTTGTCCATCCATTTTACAACAACAATATCATTGCCAACGAACCGTTGAGATTCACCAGGTTTCATGTTGCTATCTTGCTCAAAATCAATATTTTTTCTATCAGGAATTCGATTTATCATCATTGTGCCAGTCCCATGAAGTTCAATTTCTATTAATTTTTCCAGTAAAGGTAGAGATGAGAAAAACCGGTCGAAATATACACAACTACCACGTAGAATAGACTTAGATAGATGAAGAATGACAGCAGCTCCCACACCTAGAGATCTGTCTCCACAGTTTGTTTTAGCGCCTTGGTAAACTTCAAAGTCAATCATTAAACCATCGTGAGTAATGGCGATAAAAGCTTTTAACCCTTGTGGGCGTGGCTTTGTTTTAATAACTTGTCTCAAACCACGTGGACATCTCCCACAAAATGGAATCATTTGTTTGTCTATCGAATAAAAACCTTGTTGGCGTTTTAATCTGTTGCAAGCATTCTTTACTTGATCAAGTACAGGTTGCACTTTCCAGAGTGAATTCTGGTTTCCTGTAGGAGCTTTATCACTTTCCACAACGTGAAAAGCCAACTAAAGCTAATCGCATTTCTGTCCGCCAGTACATGTGAATGCGTGGATACGAAATACACCCCATGATAAAATAAACTCTTACAATTTTTTTTAAATTCTGTTGCATTGGTGTTTAGAACTGTTCCGGCATTTCGCACATAATAAATATTTGTACAAACTGCGGCATTCTCAAAAAAATTTTCGTCAAAATAGTCTTCAAAATAAGCCAAAGGAGACCTAACCGCTGCTGGCTGTCGCTCTGGATAGCAGTGTTCCTTCTGGTTGTATGGCATTTGCTTCCAGATCCTTTGGCGACTGTCTCGGCTTTTTGTAGACTTTTCAGGAGCAGTTGCAGACGATGGGTTTAAACTTGGAGGTATCTCAGGTTCATCAACATGCATCAACAGCAGAAACGAGTCTTCTTGATCACCCTCGTCATCTTTTACTTCTTCTATATCAGAATAGTTGCCATCCCCAATCATCTGTAGCACCAATTCACTCGATAGTTCCGTTCCTAAAAGCAAAAAAATATAAATATTTTAATTTAAAGCGAAAAAATAATATTTCATGGCATTAAAAAGTAAGACACCGAAAGATGAGTTTGAGTCAGAACGTCACTTTCGTGCGAACAAATTTTTGAGAGGTTTTCCCTATACAAAGTCAATAATGCCAAAAATATTGTTTACCCAATTACTTTATTAACTAAACAAAACATTTAAGGCAAAATTCAAGTGAAATGTCGAATACAGAATAAAATACTAATACTTACGTTAACCAGTCTCTTATCATAGTTAAATTTCAATTTTTAGAGGCCAATCCTCAAAATCTATTACATAAAATTTAAATTTTTGATTGTGGCAACAAATGTGATTCATTTGAATTATGACTAAAAAACGCAGAATAAAACCTTTACATTACAAACGATCGCACACTACGGGAAATTCCTTCAAGAAGATGGTTTTGAAAGTAATTTGTATCATACATTAGTAGTTTCGAAAAACGTACCTACTAATGTAATTAAAAAAAAAACAGTTCAAAAAATCTCACCACTTTATTTGTTGCCAAAATCCAAAATTAAAATTTCACGTTATAGGTTTCTAAAGATTAGCGAAGAGTGTCAAAAAGCTTTTGAACAATTACAAATGACTCTGATCAGTGCACCGATTTTAAGCTACCCTAGACAGGCAGGAAAATTTGTATCCTACTTGACGTTTCGATTTCCACTTTAGAAATCAAAACGTCAAATAAACTTAATTTTACAGCAAGATTGTCGCTTATTCCCAACAAAAATAGTAAATTGCAATAAGATGCCAGTTTTCGCTGCTGAGCTAGTTTCCGTCCGGTATCGAAGGCATTTCATTGTTTTATGTATATTGGTATATTATTAATAGGTAAAATAATAAGAGAAAAAAAAGTTTTATGTACAAAAACAAAACAACTTATATGAGTTCTAAATGAACAAATTACGAAATGATCATATAGTCTAGTATGCGATAGGGAGGAAAAAAAAGTGTAAGAATGACAAATTTAAATCTTACATTATCCCTTAGTTCTTGTGTTTACATAAGCCAGAAACACTTCTTTATTTAAAAACCCATCCCAGTAAATGCAAAATAATGAGAAACCCTAGAGCTTTTTGTCGGATAACTTACTTCTAGTCCTAGTAACTAAGATTTATATTGTGTCTTAAAAGTTTTCGAAACAAAATTCGTTTTGTGTTTACGAAGAAAAGTATTTCCGCGGGGATAATCTTAATGGCTTTACTAAAATTCAAATTTATTCTATACTCCGTCTAGAACGTACATTAAAATTTAACAAAAGTTTTGATACGTTTTCAATTTATCCGTCCTTCCAGGAATTAACAGTCTTCGCATTCCTGGATTATTCTATTTAGCTGGAAAGTAGATAAGCCCATTTCCTTGAAATTTCTCGAATTTAATCTCTCTAATGTTTACTAAACAGTATCCGATCGATATCCAGGAAAACGGCTTAGCCAATTATCTTAATTACTTGCTCTGTGAAACAAAAACATCCATCTGGAAGACGGAAATTAACGGAAAAAATCTTGGAAAGGTAGATTTTACCGGGGCATTGTGTTTACCAGTCTGGTCTAATTAGTATTCCGAAGTGGTTTTCGATTTTGGACTTTGATGCTGTTTGTGAATGAGGATATCCGAAATTTTATGCGGGTGGCGAAAGCGAGAGGTTAATGGGAATTGTTTATGCGAAGGGATTTATGGAAATCTGTTTTATTTGTTTTACTGTCTGGATAGGCCTAAGAGGGGAATACCTTTCCGGATGTTTTCCGAACTAATTCAAACTTGCCGAAGTTCTCTTTGTTTCGGAAGTCGGTGATGATATGAATACTGTATTTGGTAAAGGAATGTTTATAGTAAGGCAAACCAGAATTAACTTACAAGACATAATATTAATATAATAGAATATAAAATAAAGATTTTAATGTAATTTCAGTATTAAATAAATATACTATAGTTTATTCGTCTTCCGGGTTTGGACCGTGTCATTTGTGAGTGACCCAAAAGTGGGTTCATCTCGACGTTTCGCTACAATTGTATGTAGCTTCTTCAGGAGAACAAAAAAGAGACAAAAGACAGGAAGATGGGTAGTTAGCAACGGTAACTCAGTTACTCAACGCAACCAGAGGCGAATACTAACTACCAAGATGGGCATTTGGTCACAGTAACTCAACTACTCAACGCAGCCAGAGGTGAAAACCAAATGCCAGGACAGGGATTCACGTCCAACAGCTCAGAACACTAACGCGTCGAGAGGCAGGGAGTGAATCCGACGATTACTCCGCTACCGCTCTATTTATAGTCGCGGTGACCTGTCGTGTCGGGACGTATCGGCACACTCCGTGGCGCGAACGTCAAGAAGCGCGCGCTGGCCAATCATGTGGCAGCATCGTGGTAGCGGGACCGGACGGCGGCTCTAGACTGGGATTCCAGATGGGAGACAAGTAGTATCCTTCCTCTCGATTGATATTATGTGGATTTTTTCGGATCTCTAGAGATTCGCGGATTTTCCTGGAATAAAAGAAGGGGCTCTTAGAAATAATATGAGTTTTTTCGAACAATATGGAATGACCGGTTTCTTGGCAGTGTTCTGCAACTGCAGAATGGGAGAAAAGACCTGATCGAATGCATCTTTGATGCTCTTGAATCCGAGTTTTGACGGAACGACCAGTTTCGCCAATATACACTTGTCCACATGAACAAGGAATAGAATAGACACCACAGGAAGATAGGGGCGGTAATGGGTCCTTAGGAGAGGGTAGATATTGTGAGATTTTATTGGGTGGTCGAAAAGTAGTCCTGATACCTTCTTTGCGAAGAATTTTGCCAATCCTATCAGTGACACTTCGAATATACGGAAGAAAAGCCACAGGAGTATTACCCGAAGATTCTGAATTTGTCGTCCTAGGGTGTAAAGGGGGATGTAGATGTCGGTGTGTAATATTTTGAATTGTGGACTTGGAGTAACCGTTGGCGACAAGGGTTTTTTGCAGATGGCCAAGTTCTTCTCTAAGGTTGTCAGGTTCAGAAATCGAAATGGCCCGATGGATGAGAGAGTTGATCACAGAATTCTTTTGGGCAGGATGGTGGTGTGATGAAGCATGTAGGTAACGATTCGTGTGAGTCTTTTTTCTATAAACAGAGTGGCCCAATCGGCCATTGGGCTTGGAGGTGACTAACACATCGAGAAAGGGAAGGGACCGATTATTTTCTACTTCCATTGTGAATTTTATACTCGGATGTTGTGAGTTAAGATGATCTAGGAAGGGAGAAAGGGTATGTTGACCATGGGGCCAGATGATAAATGTATCATCAACGTAGCGGAACCAGACTTTTGGTTTTAAGGGGTAAGATTCTAGGGCTAAAGACTCAAAGGCTTCCATGAAAATGTCAGCAATGACAGGGGAAAGGGGAGAACCCATTGGTGTTCCAGATATTTGTTTGTAGAAATTGCCTCTAAAAGAAAAATATGTTGAAAGGAGGCATTTTTCCGCAAGATCTGCCAAAACCAAAGACTTGTTATCATTGGTCAAGTGATCTCGCAGAACAACTAGAGAGTCATGTATGGGGATATTAGTAAATAGGGAGGATACATCGAAACTGACGAGAATGTCTTGGGGATCGACCGTGAGGGAGGAGATTAAGGTGATGAAATGTGTGGAATTTCGGACATAAGAAGAGGTACGACCAGTATAGGTCTTAAACTGATTCGACAAGTACTTTGCGAGTTTGTAGGTAGGAGAGTTAATCGTAGTCACAATGGGACGAAGAGGTACGTTGTCTTTATGGATTTTGGGAAGACCGTAAATTCTGGGGCAGATGGAGTTTTTCGGAACTATGGACTTCTTAACATCATCGGAAAGATCGGATTGTTTGATGGCATGGGAAATTTCGCGTTCGACTCTAGGAGTGGGGTCTCGAGAAATTGTGTTATAACAGGATGTATCCCTAAGTAAGTCGTTTACTTTCTCTATGTAGGAAGGAGTATCCAGGATGACTGTGGCATTACCTTTGTCTGCAGGAAGGATTATTATCTCAGAAAGAGAACGGAGATTTTTGAGAGCTATGAATTCCTCACGAGATATATTGGAAGTAGGGATTTTGGCTGTATCAAGACATTTAGCGACGTCAAAGCGGATACGGTCGGCTGGAATTTTGGGAATTGTGCGGAGTGCCGCTTCCACATTTGAAACTATTTCTTCGGTAGGAATTCTGGAAGGAGTGATAGCAAAATTAAGACCTTTAGATAGAAGACTGCTTTCTGCACTTGTTAATTGGTGAGAAGAAAGATTAACGACGGTGTTAGTAAGAGGTGAAAGAGAAGTAGAAGTGGTGTAATGTGATTTTTTCTTAGATACAAGGGATTGGAATTTCTTTTTGTGAGTTTCGTTGCTTAGAAGAAGGATTTTATCGGCTTGATGATAGGAAATGCGGTCTAAAAGTGACCAATCATCGACACTAAGAATACTGGAGAGTTCAAGATGCAGCTTAAAAAGTTTTTGGGATTGAAAATTAAGGGTTTTTCGAATATGTTGAATCCGTTCACGAAGTAGAGATAGGCTGGCTCGATGTAGAATTCGGGAAGAAGATGAAGAGGAAATGTGATGTTTTAGAACAAGAAAATTGGGAACCAAGTTATTATCACGACATCTAGAGAGGAAGGTGAGCGAAGAAAGTAGAGATGAAACTTTAGAGCGAAGATTGGAGAACTCTGAGGTTTTGCGGAATATAACCTCCCCGTAGAGGTTGGTCAAATGAAATCGTAGGCTTCCACGGCCAGAGTCAGAATTATAGTTTATTTGTCTTCCGGGTTTGGACCGTGTCATTTGTGAGTGACCCAAAAGTGGGTTCATCTCGACGTTTCGCTACAATTGTATGTAGCTTCTTCAGGAGAACAAAAAAGAAAAAGAGACAAAAGACAGGAAGATGGGTAGTTAGCAACGGTTAATTCAGTTACTCAACGCAACCAGAGGCGAATACTAACTACCAAGATGGGCATTTGGTCACAGTAACTCAACTACTCAACGCAGCCAGAGGTGAAAACCAAATGCCAGGACAGGGATTCACGTCCAACAGCTCAGAACACTATCGCGTCGAGAGGCAGGGAGTGAATCCGACGATTACTCCGCTACCGCTCTATACATAATATACATAAATATACTAATACTAGTACATAAATATACTAATTTGGATTCTACACAATAGTCCCAGTGTGATAAATTCATAATATTTTTTAACCAGCTTAGAAATATAGATCTTTAAAGACCTATCTTAATTAGCAGATCTATGAATTATTACTATTTACTATGTCTTTCTAGTTTAATTTTGGCAGGTTTTTGCTACTTACGGCTTTAGTTATGCTCCGTTTCCACTTTGTCTTTAGCTGCGAAGATTTCAATAATGTAGTTTAAGCAATTTCTAATCATAAATTAATTTTTTAAGGTTATTGGATACGAGTTTTAATCATAGATAGATAAGACAGTTTCCATTGAAAAGGAGCTTGCTGATCATTTTTAATAACTACCAGATCCCCCTTAAAAACCGAAAGAGACTGGTTATGATATGAATCCACTTGTGTAGACGAGCGTTAATATACTTTAAAGTCCAACGTTTCTAGAAATCGCTTTGGATACGTTACAATAGCTGGAAATAGCTTAATTTGTTAAGACTTTAATGATTTAAATTGGGTCCAGGAATCAGATTATTTAACGACCTAATTATCAAAAAATGTCTAGGCGTAACGCAAGGGACGAGAATATAGGATATAGAATAACCTAACTTATATTAAACCTATATAGAATAATCCAATAAAAATATGATTGGAATGACTTGATGGTTAATCCATTTAATTGAAGGGCAGCAAGCTAATTAATATTCTAAGAAATGTCTAATTTTTTTGCTGGATTTTGCGCAACCTTTCTCAATTGATTATTAGCACCCATAAAATTATTGCCCTAGTCATTAACAATATAATTGCACCCACCCCTTTGAGCAGTGAAACGCCTACAAGCTACTAAAAAGGACCGTGAACTAAGATCAGATGTGACCTGCAAATAAATAGCCTTAGTAGCAGTACAAACCAATATACAGACATATTACTTTAAGGTTTTTGCTCCTCTATGTTTGCTCATCAAAAGCGAAAATAGAAAAGCGAAATGAATACAAACTGATGAGAATTCTTTTAATTGTGATACGTGGAATGAAGGCAAATCAGCCATTTAAGGATTATATGACTTGAGTTTAGTACGAAAACACGTAATGCTCCTTGAAAAACATTTATAAATTGCCGATTTAGGGGATAAAATCCAGTACTGTGGAAGTATTGTAAAGTTTTTAAACCTTGATAAAAATATAAATTGTGAACTTATTGAATTATCGTTTTTATAAGTCTCTATACTTTGGATAAGAGTATGGGATATTTAATGTTATAACTAAAAGAAGATTTTTTAAGCCTACTCTCAACTCTAAGTAAACTATCCGCATCCACAAGTGGTGCCAATTTACGAAAATGTTTAGGCAGTAATCCGTTTTGATCAATCCTCCAATCATCCTATCGGCTGCTGGTTAGCTGAAAGTGGTGTATAGAATCTATTCTTCTTGCCAACCAGTACTGTGTACTGGTTGGCAAGAAGAATAGATAGAAGAAGAATAGAAAAATTAGTAAACTTATTTGTTTGGTAATCCACTCTACGATGATAAAGTTTTTCATCGTTATACTATGATGTAAAATCGAAATCGATAGGAAAATAATAAAACAGGAAGCTAGGTTAAGATATCTGGCAATAGATATAACTAGTTACGGAGATGTTGAAGAATAAGTACGACAACAAATCTTAAAAGCAAGTAAAGCGGCGGGATCTCTTAATGAAAGAATCTGCAAGAACAAACATCCAAGATAAGACACAAAAACAAGAATCTATAAAGCAGCAAATAGACCTATATTAACATACATGGCGAAGACAAAACCTGACATATCTAAAACGAAACAACTACTAGAAACAACAGAGATGAAAATACTTCGACGAATATTAGGGAAAAGTCTGTTAAGGTCTGGTTAGGGAGAGAAGCGAAAACATAAGAGGGGCATGCAATATAGATGACATAAATGGATGGGTGACAAAACGGAAATAGGAGTGAAACGAACACATTAGTAGAATAGCAGAGGATAGGATAATACGAATAGCACGAGATAAGTCACCAAATGGATGAAGAAATATTGGCAGACCAAGAAAAAGATGGTGCGATAATTTAAACAATTTAGGAGGCTAATATTGAAGAAGAAACTAGCTTCTACATACAAGAAGGAAAAAGAAGAAAAAGAAGTAACCCACTCTATTACGGCCTTTAATTATTTTCTGTATAACAGCTAATACTCCTGCTTAAAACTTGATTTTGAACGAATCCACGGCAAATAGTAATTTCTTGAAAAAAAAAAATAAATTAGGATTCTATTTTTTCTGTGATCGCGGGTTAAAAGGGAAGTACATCGGTGCCTTCTCGTTGTCACTCGTTAACACTATATCAGATCTGGGCGTTTAGACGGCTCTTCACAATAGTAAAAACGGCCATCTAAAAACCCGGATCAGTTCTTTTTCCCGGACCCGTCCTAATGTGAACAGTGTCAAATAAATTGTATTGTCACTGGCATATCCGTCTTTTTAAAAGGACCTAGAAAACAGACGGGTCTAAGTAAGAACGAGCTAAGAGGATGTAAATCTCCGAGGTGTTGAATCGGGTTTACGTTTTACCGTAGTGGAAAAAAATATTATTTTAGTTGCATAGTAAGTAGATATTTTTATTAGTAAGATGTAGGTATAGACTATGGATTTCAGATGATGTAGAAGAAGAAAATAACCATGTTTCACTAATTCATATACCGTAATTTCGGGTGACTTTGACTCACTTTCGAAGTTTGAACGTAGATTTCAGTATTCTAAATACATAAAAGTATGTTTCTTAATTTATTTGTATTTGAGTCTTTAACTACTTTTTTACAAAAATTACACTAAAACACAACGAAGCGCTTACTTTATTACAAAAAAAATAAAAAATGTGGTGTGTAAAGTCACCCGCTGGTGTCGGGTGGCTTTGTCTCAAGCTACATTTTACATTAATTCTCTATAATTATTAGTGTTTGGGCTTAAGTCACCCTACAAGATGAATAATAAATAAACATTTTATTAGTTAAAAAAATATTTATTTAAATTTCAAACAAAAAAAACTAAAAACTAAAATGAAACTCTACATAGGACCCTAGGTTTAAAAAGAACATCATTTTCAAACAAAAAATGAACAATAAAACAAATTTACAAGCTGGTTTTTAAATCTGGAAAGAAATATCGGTTATGTTTAAGTTCCAATGGCTCTGTGAAATCAATATTACCCAGGTGGTAGGATTTTCTTACGGGGACTTCAGGCCATTGCCACAAACTTCTTTCACCAACTACCATTACTTGCACCCAACCGTAACAGTTATTACTGCCTCTTACAAATCCATCGAATTTTCCTCGAAAGCTGAATTTCCATAATTTCTACTACCAGCAACATGTTTGTAATTTGAGGGCATCTAAAAAAAAGTGGTTAGTTCTATACAGTTAACAAACTCTGCAGTTGTTACAATGCTAAATTCAAATTAAAAATCAGCATTTACTTACTTTAATTTAAATATAGAACCAACGAATGACCAAAATCCAACATTCAACAAACTGGGCCAAAGTCACCTGAAAACCGTTAAATTCTGTACCACTTTGCAAATAACAACCGACCTTATTAGCATCTACGTTTAGACTGAAATACTGACGCCAGGCGGGTAAGAATTCATAGATATTCAATGTGCAACTATGCAATTAATCTTACACTTGGAAGTATTATTGGTTGCAACCAATTTTTACAGTCAAGAAATCTTACGTAAAATGACTATATTTTAAAAATTCATTTTTTTCTTATTATAACCAGTATTACCGTGATTTATTAAAATTTTCCTAAAGTTAATATGGTACTGATGGTGAGGTATAATGAAATTTACATGATAATATATTGTACATATGCACTAGTTACTAACATATCTTTTTCCCAAAATGAGCCAAAGTCACCCTGGCGGGCCAAAGTCACCCGAAATTACGGTATTTAAATTCTTTAATAAAGCTGCTGTTGATTGAGACTGGCTAAATGAAAACTGTGCAAGCCATAAATTTTTTTTATTTACTAAATACTTGTATTTTATATTGTATTTAAATTCTTATTATAATTATTTATTATTATATTTATGGAAATATTAAGTTAAATATGAAAAATCATAATAGAATATTACACCACAATTCAATTAAAATTATACAAGAGATCCATGTTAAAGCATTTTCCGAAAGATTACCATAATATTCTGCTAAAATTTAAATTTATTCCGGGATATCCCTTGATTTACAATGTATATTAGAGCATTATAAAAGTTTTGTGCCATTATAAATATCCTAAACGTGACGAAGTTATGATTGGTCTTAACGTCAGATAGGAAAAATTATAATATCAACGAAAGCGCCTTATTACCTTGCTAGTAATAAAAAAGTATATTGCGAGAAATGTGCCTTTTAATACAATGGTTATCAAAAGTTTTAAACAATATTATAAACATATTTTTGGTCGATTTTGGAGAAATTTGTGAAAGCGTGCCCAGCACTATTCACCGTTTAATTTGTTGTGATTTCATCCCATATTTTAGTTTTTTTTTTACTTTAATTGTCATGCAATTCATTAAATTGCAATTTTTAATTAAACGCAAGCAATTTTAACTATGCTTTTAACCTATTAACGGCAAAGCAATGAAAAAGAGTAATTTTTCCGAATTTTTTTATTGCAACTAGTTAAAAATGTCTCAACTAAGATATGTTTATGATTTTTTAACAAAAAAATTAACGATAACATCTAAAAAACTTCAACAAAATTTATAGGTTTAGTATACACTTCCACTATTTGGAATAATTCTTCTTTTTTAATGGAAGAAATATGCAATAGTAAGTATATTTGAAGACTATAGGGAAAAAACCAATGTCAAAATTTCATAAAACCGAGAAAAATGCATAATATTTAACTTTGAAGACCATAATGTGTCTTACATTGAAACGTATAATAAAACTCGGGAGTCAAAATTGCTCCATAAAAACACATGAACGGCATTGCACTGTTTTTATTCAGAAAAATGTGTTACACTCTTTAAAAATCCGGGAAATTCTTGTCAACCGCAATTTGTCCATTGAAAGAACCAGCTTAGTCATCTGAAACAGAAAATTGTCAATGCTTTCAATAATGAAAATAGGTTTCATTTTGATTAGTATTTCCATTGTGAATGATAGGTAATAATAAATACAGCAAAACCTGTTAATAACGGTCACTAAAAATTACAGAACTATTGGCCGATATAAAAAGGTGGCCGCTAATACCAGGTTTTGTAGTCCACAAATTTTGGTTTGGGGAACTTTGAAACTAGCCGGCTAGTATAAGTGGCCGGTTTTGACAGGTGGCCGTTAACACAGGTTTTACTGTAACATGGCTCGTTAAAGATCCCTACCTCTGGTTGGAACACCAGGGCATTCGTCAAAATTTTCCGTTGGTGGAAGCGTGCTCCGGCGTTTAGTTTTAATCGCAGAAGTGGATCGACGCTGACGTTAAATAAAGAAATAAAAAAAGAGTAATTATAATATTAATAATTTACCTGTTACGACTAATTATAAGGTAAGACGGAGAAAAAGTCCACAGCTGCAGGACCACAGAATCTCATAAGGCTCATTAAATCGCTGTGCTTGGCTTTTGAAATTGCGAGGGGTCCTGAAACAACATACAGGGAATAATATTATAATTTTTTGTGATACCTTATACCTTACCTGAGTAGGCTGGTAATGGTAATTCAAATTTTCCATTCTTCAACTCCGTAGTTGTTAAGGTCATTCGTTTCTTCAAGATGCTTGAAAAGAATGGTCCATTGTAAGAAGATCGATGATTTATAAGTCGACTGTGCTCTGATGTAGCAACAACCTCTTTCAAAACCTGAGTTTTGAAAGGGCAGTTTGGAATATACTTTTTGTCCAAAAATGATTTCCAGTCCAAAACTTTTTTTCGTGTTACTTTCACGGCTTTACGCGGGACCCCTTGATCATGTCTCTAAACTCTTTTGGTACTTCAAAAGGCATTTTTAGATTCCACAGTCCAACATTCTTGTCACACTCTAAGTATGAATGTCCATGGATGGGATATGTAATTTTTATTTCACGAAGCCCATGGATTTTGTTGTTTACGATATAAGGTATGAATCGGAATATTGTGAAATTAATGTGTGAATAATGCGAACTTTTTATACCTGCCTGTTTATATTTTTACAAGAAACAAAACGAGTCTTTCTATTACGTTATGTTATATCAATGCATAAATGTCTTGTTGAACATTTAATCATTTAGAAAAATAATTTCATTCGATATTCACAAATGTTTGTTCTTACAAAAAAACTTTCTATTATTGAAACACGCATTGTTTAATAATAATTTTTAAATCAATCCAACGCTATCTACCGTGAAACTTGTGACATATCTGGTTCTTTCACGGGACGCATGGACAAAGCTGGTTTTTTTCCAGTACCCCGAAACTTTGAAGTGTAATTACTCATGACAAGACTACTTTTTGCCCTGTACGATAGCTCTAAAATGTGCTTCTCCGCGTGTTCTATACCATAGAATAGAAATCTGAAATTTGAAAAAAATTGACATGCCTGGTTTTTTCCCTGTAGTCCTCATTTGAGCTATTAAAACTGAGAAGTAGGAATTAATTTTTGTGTTTCCGACTATGAATCTGTCAAAATGTGCCTGAGCTAAGCAAATGGACCTTATATGCTGCATAAGTATTTGAAAAATATATAATCTGGCTTCATCATCAAAAAATAATGAAAATATTTCGATGGGTCACTTTCCTCCATGGCTGTCTTTGATGTTCTCTAATAAATGATTGTTATTACTTTCAGGATGAGTCAAGAATGCTGAAGTTGGGGTTGTTTTCCTATTTTGGTAAAATTTTCGATTTATTTTGATTAGGTTTTCACATTTTATTGCGAATTTCGGATATCATCTTGTCGGAATGTAAATTTCATGCTGTCCAAGCAATATTTCAGCAATTTCTGCATCAATATTATCTTCTTGAATGAGGATATCATCTAGATCTTCGTCATCGAGATGATCAGATAATTTTGAAACAAAAAAAGTTGACAACTCACCTTTAGATCACTTTGAATATCCCTTATGTGCAACAAACAAATATTTTTAGTTCTTATTTATATAATATAAACCACCTCACAGTTACGAAAAGCTATTACAAACACATGCATACAATTGCAGTACAGATGGAACTGACAAACTGACCGACCGACGGTTGATGTCGCGATGGCCATCAATCGTCACTGATGCCCTTATGCGCCAAGAGTGCGTACGCGCACCCTCAATATTTAAATCAAAATTGGAAAATTCCAGGCCAAGTTTCATCCAAGTATGCAATTTAGAATGAAGCGTAATAGTATTTTGAAGCTATATTATTATAACATATCTTCGTTGGGTCAAAAAGTCGAGAAAAAATTGTCTTCATGATGTTGTCGAACGTTTTGCTTAGTCAAAAAAATTTGTTAGTTGTAATTTGCATTCCACCATACAAGTTTTTATTTAACCAAGAAAAAACTGAAGTTCTCACAAATATCAACTTTGCAAAATTTTCAGAAATTCTTAAATTGTTGACTCGTTATTAATGCAAAAACAACAAAAAAAAAAGAAGAAAAAGAAGAACATTTGTGTTAATTTTGACGCTGTCTTTAATTTAATGTAATTTCAATATTCATTGTAAATGTAATTGGTGACCTGTGTTCTTGTGTATTTTGATATTTTATTTTGTAGCTAGTGTAAAATAAATTATAATAGTTTAAATTATGGTACACACTATATTCTATATATATACACACACGATAAACTATACACTTCGGTGGAATTTACAACAAAAAAAATATTTAAAAATAAAAATTATATCAACACAAAAACATCTACATGCGCTATATATACACTATAAACTATTATATACTAAATACTCCTTTTATACTACAGATTACTATACTACGATATTACGATATACCATCTCTATCTAATTAGCCTTCATCGGTCCATCTTTGGGCATAGGCCTCCCCGATCCTTTTCCATTCTTCTCTGTCTGTCGCTATAGTCATCCACCTAGAGCCCACGTGCTTCTTGATATCATCTGCCCATCTCATTTGGGGCCTTCCTCTGCTTCGTTTATATTCCCAGGGTCTCCAACTTATAAGAATTTTGTTCCATCGATCTTCTTTTTGTCTTATATTGTGTTCGGCAAATCTCCATTTTAATTTTGCAACTTCTTGTCTAACATCCCTCACTTTTGTTTTCTCTTTTATCCACTCGTTTCTCTTTTTATCCATTAGTCTTATGTGCAACATTTGTCTTTCCATTGCTCCTTGGGTTTTTATGATTTTGTCCATGTTTGCTTTTGTAAATGTCCACGTTTGGGAAGCATAAGTGAGAACAGGGAGTACGCAATGATTGTATACTTTGGTCTTAAGATGCTGTGGATATCTTTTGTTTTTAAGCGTTTTTAAGCTTTTTATCTCTGCTGTTTGGATTTCTTTGTTAAGTTTTATAGTGTGACCCAGATATATACAATCCTGAACTTGTTCTATTTCATCTTGTCCGATCCTCATTCTGATGTCTTCATCTGTATTTGCTATGATTTTGGACGATATACCATACTATAAATTAAATAAGAATATAAAAATAAAAAATCAAATTAGACCGAAAAAATGCGAGTTAACCTAACATCAACGATCAACAGAAGAAATTTAACCTCACTTATGTGTCAATATATGAAAGAAGATGAATTTCAATGCATGCTTCAAGTTAAAATTTTTGCTTAAGTCGTCATAGTAGGTGACTTAAGCTTAAGCAAAAATATTTGTACTTAAGTAAATATTTTTAGTTGGTGGAACGAAACTCAACGGACTTAGTGAAAATTATTTCTTAAGATCAAATTTTCACTTAAATCGCGTTTTTGGAACTGGGCCTAAGTATTTTAACAGTATGTAAAAAAAAAATAAAAATAAAAAGGGTGCGTAGACGAACCTTTGGCTGTTAATGGGTTAAGAACATCTACAAACTACATACGCTTACTTGTAGGGGAGAGTGGCTCAAAATGATCCTTGTGGGCAAAACGACCCTTCACATTATTTTTAGTAGTGGTAATGTCATCTGTATTTGTAGTGGCATACCTATCAGTTATCGCAGTTCTACAGTCAGTTAAATATAAGCCTTTGGCGTGAAAACATTACATTTCCCGAATTTTGCATAAACACAAGGGCAGAGCCAGAGAGGGGGTCAAGGTCAGAGGCCGAGGATTTAAAAAAAATATTAATTTAAATATTTGCAGTTCAAACGTTTATATTTTTCTCTAAATTTGAGATACATACACAATAACAACATTCGTGAAACCTTTCTAAAGTCCATTGATAGCCCAGAAGTTGTGTCATAATCGTACCTTATGAGGGAAGAGACATATAAATATCATATTTTTAAAAAAGTTGGTACTTTATTGACAGATTGACGATATGAGAAGGTTCTGTATATATTTTTGCACATAAACATGTTTTTGTCTTTTAATTGTATTGCCGTTTAGGCATCAAAAATCAAAAGATTTAATTAATATCTTATAACTTCTATACTTGACCCTATACGTTTTTGTGAAAAATGATAAAATCATTAAATTCGGCTTATACTTCAAATAAAATATTTAAAATTGCTTCTTTTCGAGTGCACAAGTACCTTTTATAAAATTTTACATCTTCAGCTATACATTTCACTCAATGCCGTCTTCGTGAAAGCATTTCCCGTGACGTGAGATTGGTTGTAATGCGAAAATATTCGGCATAATTCGAATGCCTCATATTTGTTGCCAAAACACAAAAATTTAAATTTGATGCCATTGGCTTAGAAGATTCGGCTCTAAAAATAGAAGTTGTGCAAAATAATGACCGGTCAATGGAAGGGATACATTTAATTGATCTCATGAAAATCGTAAAAAAAAATCGCGCAATGTTTTTTTATTTAACAACTCTATGAAAACTGAATTCATTTGCGACAAAACAAAAAAATTGTATAGGCAAGCTTCACTCTTCACCTTTTAAACGCATTTTGACTTTTTTTCATAGGACAGTTTAATAATAAAATATCGAATTTTTACTGACGAGTTGATACATGTTTAAAATTGATTTTGCCAGCGTAACTGACCTTCAAAATCGCCGGTGGCTTCAATCGTTGTTTCTGAGAGAACGGTTGATTCTACACAAAAAGTAGACAAATGGCATAACCACAAAAGTAGGTTTCAATGTTTTGCAGATTTTCCTTAAATTCGACAAACACTTATTTGTCGCTATTTAATACATCACTGCTGCCTTCTACTAAATGACACGTGAACATATTTTCCCATCTATTAACTGATAGCCGAACTAATTTCTCACTATCAGAATGCCAACTTATAACGGTAACATCAACAAAATTCCTAGTTTGCAGCATTTAATTGTAGTTTTATCTTTAGGTACAGTTAATTTAAAAATTACGGCAGTATGGATAATAAACATTTGCTTAAAATAAAGGTTTTTGGATAGTTTATCATTTAACGTAGTTAGTTTGTACCTAAGTTCAAAAATGATTACACAATACCAAGTTTTAGGCAGGTTACCAAGTAAGTTATGACATGGATTCATTTAAGTAGAGTTATGAAAAAATTACCGATTTCCTTGGAAATTTTAACTAAATATCGTTAAAATAGAAAGTGTACAGTTTACGTACATAATCATAAGTTGAAGATTTGTTTTGAAATAGTTACGATAACTGTACCTAAAAAGTATATAAATTTTAACATTGTGACATACCACCTTAACAGATATTTTTGTCCAAAACTATCTCAGCTACATTTCTTGTTTGACATTTTTTCTATGGTGTAGAGATTCTTGGACACAGACATTCACAACAAAATCCAGCTTGTTCGTCTCGTTTTTAAAGATAAAATCTCTGACGGCTGGACTAATAGTATTTATTTAAATTTATAAAATCTATGCTTGTCTATATAAAGTTTTAGAGATTTTTTTTTTTAAAAATGTAATAACCGCAATGCGGCAACCGGAACACTTTCCAGTGAATGTAACATCGCAATATAAGTAACTAAATTTAACCCTCAAAACTTTTTGGTTAGTTTTGTTAGCTCAGTATTCGCAAAAAATATCTCTCGGCTCATAGTGAGAATATTCCGATATTCATAACGTGTCGTGGGTAGATAACTCGGACAGTGGTCGATTTCCGCTATTGTGGAAAACGGGCTATTTCAGTACCTGTCACTTATTTTGGACAATGTTTGACGGTCCTTTATTTTTTATTTAATCGATAATAGTATAAGATTGAATAGCTCAAAGTATTAAATTTTAAAACAAAATTATTTGATCAGTATATATTTTAATATTTGGCGCGACTAAAATTGGCATACATTTTTTTTATTTATATTATTAATTAGGCACTTTAAACAAAAAGTAGGTATTTTTTTTTTAATTTTAAGCTCACGGTATAATGGAAGTATTTTCTTATCGCTTACATAGGCATTAATCACCCTGTCGCGGTATGACTGGGATATCACAACATAAAACCATAAAAAAATATCATAAACTTAAATCGATAAAGTTCATAACATATTAAAAACGAATAGTACTGTGAGTAGTGATATATAATGGAGGTACTTCAAATTAAGGTACTTTTTTCCTTTCTTTTTGATGACGGCGGGAACAGAACCCATAAAGTGTACAAAAGACTCCTCCCCTACGCCGAACAAATAGTGGGAGGATATCAGTGCGGTTTCCGTCCTAATAAATCAACAACGGACCAGATATTTACAGTGAGGCAGATCCTTGAAAAAACCCTAGAGTTCGGCGTCGACACCCACCACATATTTGTTGACTTCAAAGCCGCATACGACTCCGTTAATAGAAATAAACCTCTACTTGCTATGGTAGAATTTCGCATTCCATTTGATCTTGTCCGGTTAACTGAACTTACACTTACAGGTGCAGAGAGCATGGTAAAAATCCAAAACGATCTCTCAAGACCCTTCCATTGCAAACATGGACTAAGACAGGGTGATGGACTATCGTGTCTCTTATTTAACCTGGCATTAAAAAAAATAATTCGAGAATCGCAGATTACTACGAATGGTACTATCTTTAACAAATCAGTACAAATTGTCGGATACGCAGATGACATAGACATCATAGGTAGGTCCACAGAATCTCTGACTGAAGCATTTCGGTCGTTAAGAGCATCTGCACACAGAATGGGACTAAATATAAATGTTCAAAAGACCAAATATATGTGTTCCACT